>NC_057749.1:8297994-8303703 GCF_004010195.1 Chiloscyllium plagiosum
TTGTGTCTGTGTCTGCGTTTATTTGTGAGAGTGTATTTGTGAGAGTGTATCTGTGCCTCTGTACATCATAGAATCATAGTGTGTGTTTGCAGGAGTGTGTGTCTTTGTCTCTGTGTGTATATGTGTTTGTGAGTGTGTGTATGTATATGTTTTTGAGAATGTGTGCGTACGCACTTTATTTTCTTCTTCATGTCTCCAGCATTGTCAAGTGTGACTTGTGGAGTCAAACGACGCCCTCGAACTGCCTGAAGCTGCAAATCAGCTCCATGCGTTCTGCTGAAAAAAAAGGTTAAAGCCTCTGTGTACTGGGAACCTTTGTTTCTAATTGCTCACCCACTGACTTGATGGTTTGAAGGCTCCCAGCATTAGGCTAGTTAATGAGATGTGCAGACAGCAGGCAGGGAAAGAGACAGGAGAAAAGGATACATCACAGGTGGGAGAGTTAGGAGGGAAAAAAAGGAATTAGAACTTCAGAGTCCCATAGTATTGCTGAGTCACCGGGAGGCTACGTTGAAGAGCACCTGGGAGCCCTAACAAAAAGATAACCTGGAGATTACAGAGGAGCACCTAATCAATCAGGCTAACTCCTTCCGAAATGGTTACCTGGTGAGGTTTTATAATGGCTGCAAGTTGCTTTCGGGACAAGCAGTACTCCCATCTTGCAAAATGCAAAACATTTGATTACCTCCAAGCTCCTTTCAGTCTCCTGTGGATGAAAGGAAAATTAACAATTGCATTTATTTGCCCAGAGCAACAATAGGCAGTATCAAACAAACAGTAATTTGATATTATGAGCTGTTCTTAGTCTATATATACATATGTAATCTAAACGGACTCCAGGGACAGCAGAGTGGAATAGTTAGTGAATATTGTGATTCAGCAATTCACTAGATTTGTAAATGACCTGAATTATTCCAACAGTGGTTCTTAAATGTCTTTAGTAAATAGCAATACAACTCTGTTTCCCAGTTGCATCAGAACCTTGTTCTGTTTTTGACATCAGAGGGCAGTGAGTTCTCACTACACTTGACTCAATGGATATGTTGCTCACCTTTGAAACAGAAGGGTGCTAATTCAAGTCTCTGCCCCCCTCCACCCACCCCAAAGTCTGTACTTGTATAATTCAGGCTCCACACCATATTGAGGGAATGCTGCGCTGTCGGATAAATGCAGAAGTCACATGACGCCAGGTAAGAGTCCAGCACGTTAATTTGAAATCACAAGCTTTCAGAGCGCTGGTGAAATGAAGCAGCGCTCTGAACGCTTGTGATTTCAAATAAACCTGTTTGACTATAATCTAGTGTGGTGTGACTGCTGACTTTGTCCACCCCAGTCCAACACTGGCACCTCAACATTGTGGTCAGGTAATTGGTCTTTAGAATGGAATGATAAACCATTTAACGTCAAGATCCTATAACCCTCATTTGTAGAAGAACTGGAGAGTTCCACTGATCAAGGCATTCTGTCAAACTCTGTTTTGAAAGAATAGATTGAAATGCATCAAACCACCAGAGCTTCACCCAACAGGACAGCACCATATTCATTTCCACGCTGTGCATGGGAGCTTGCTGTGCTTTTTGAAAATTCATTCATTGGATGTGGGCATCATTGACTAAGCTAACGTTCATTGTCTCCCTAATTGCCCCTTTAATCGAGTGGCTTGCTGGGCCTTTTCAGAGGGCAGTTATGAGTCAATCGCATTGCTGTGGGTCTGAAGTCACATGGAGTACAGACCAGGTAAGGATGGCAGATTTACTTCTTTAAAGTGCAATAGAAAATTAGGTGAGTATTTTCAACAATTCTTACACGAGTGATTTTAGACTTTTGCTTTTAGTTCTAATTTTTTTTACTGGAGTTTGCATTTCACCATCTGCCATGATGACTTTTAAACCTATGCCATCAGAACATCAGCCTGGACTCACATGGGGAACCTATGGAAGGCTGTGGAGGCCAGATCATTGAGTGTATTTAAGACGGAGATAGATAGGTTCTTGATTGTCAAGGGGATCAAAGGTTACAGGGAAAAGGTGGGACAATGGCGTGGAGAAACTTGTCACCCATGATTGAATGGGCGGAGCAGACTTGATAGGCTCATTGGCCTAATTTCTGCTCCTACGCCTTATAGTCCTATAGTTTACTAGTCAAATGACATTACTGCTACACTCAAGCCTCTTCTGTTAAAAGGTGCCATCACTTTATCACACATTGCAACAACACCAGTCTTCACCAATGAAGCAATCTGCACGCCCAAAGGTTTTTATAAATACAAATCCTTTCTTTCCTGTCCCAGGGTCACACACTTCTTGTTTTCATATGTTGTGATGGCAGGGCGTCAGTAACTCTCAATATTTCCTTTTTATCTCACTTGTGGTTTTAAATAGATACTGCTACTCTCCTGTCTCTGAACCATCAGCCTGGAGGGAGCTGTAAAAGTTGCAGGTGGATGATGCTGTTAGAGAGAAAAGAAAAGCAGGAAAAGAGAGAGAAAGAGTGAATGGAGAAATACGAGATGTGATGGTTCCTAGTCCGACCACACCGACGTGCAGCTGTTGCTCAAGCTTTTGACATGGATTAGAACGTTGAGTAAAAAAACCTCACTTCTCAAAATCACGCAATTATGAATTATACCATATTCGCTGCTCTGCATCAATGCCTCATGTTATATTCAAATTCGATCAGTCCAAATTTAATTTTGAGAATCGAATCAAATCTAGAAGGGACTTTTTGATGAACCAAGAGATCTTTATTCACTTTGCAGATCTGTAAGCCATCCATAAAGCTTTTCTGTGTCTATCTTAATGTGGGGAATGTAAGCCTGGTGTAACTGGAAGCATCGTAATGAGAATCTAATGCTCAAATAGCTTAGCCATCAAGTGAATGCTTAAGATTCTACTGTATCTTTGAAAGATGAATTGAGTGCCCTTAATTGACAGCTCTGACCAAACTGAGTTAATTGGTCAGCTGTCATTTTTTTTTAATTCATTCATGAGATGTCACTGGCTGGGCCAGCTTTTGTTGCCTGTCCCCAGTTGCCCTTGAGAAGGTGGTGGTGAGCTGCCTTCTTCAACCACTGCAGGTCACTTTGAGTCGGTACACCATACAATGCTGGGAGGAGGGACCTTATCCAGGATTGTGACCCAGCGATGCTGAAGGAATAGCGATATATTTCCAAGTCAGATTGGTGAGTGGCTTGGATGGTAACTCGCATGGGCTGTTTTTCTTTCATGGATCTGCCACCCTTGTCCTTCCAGATGGCAGTAGACATCTGTTTGGAAGATGATCTCTAAGAAGCCTTGGTGAAAGTTGTAAATGGTACACACTGCTGTTACTGAGCATCGGTAGTGGAGGGAATGAAGTTTTGTAGATGTGACGCTAATCAAATGTGCCTCGTGCTTCAGGACAATTTGATAAAGACCTCAAGAAATGAAAGTGCTTTGAAGTTGGCACCTTCCCATAATCAACTGTGCATTCAGTGGCCTACAAGCAACAATGAAGGATTTCAGCATCATCATTATAGC
The DNA here is from genome assembly GCF_004010195.1 of Chiloscyllium plagiosum. Taxonomy (NCBI): domain Eukaryota; kingdom Metazoa; phylum Chordata; class Chondrichthyes; order Orectolobiformes; family Hemiscylliidae; genus Chiloscyllium; species Chiloscyllium plagiosum. Next base: position 8,301,513 of record NC_057749.1, read on the forward strand.
ATCCCTACAGTGTGTAGACAGGCCATTTGGCCCATCAAGTCCACACCAACCCCTCTGAATGGCATTCCACCAAGATTCACCCCCTCTATTTCCCATTGCTAATACACCTAGCCTGCACATCCCTGGACACTATGGGCAATTTCCCATTCCCAGTCCACTTTACCTGTACATCGTTGGACTGTGGGAGGAAACCAGAGTAGCTGGAGCATGAGGAGAAAGTGTAACTTTCACATGGACAGTTGCCTGAGGCTGAAATCGAATCCAGGTCCCTGGCTCTGTGAGGCAGCTGTGCTAACCACTAAGACATCATGTCACCCCTATCAACTGGCCACCATGAGGCAAATGGAGGTGGCTGGCTCCATTTGCATCCATGATGTCACTGTTTAGTTCTGTTTGATCTTCCTGTTTTTTTTTCCCAGAATTCTCAGAACCTGCCCACTGACATGGTGGGACATTAGGTTAAAGAAGGACTTGCACTTGCGTTATTATCGCTTGTGGGCAACAAATTAAACCATTCCTCATCCAGTTATTGTTGGGTAAACAACTGCGGCAAATACTTTGTGTGCGGGAAAATGATGACACACTTTAAAGACAAATGAGAAGTACTGGAAGTAAGCAGCAGGTCAGGCTGAATCTAAGGAAGGAGGAACATAGTAAATATTTCAGTTCAATGATACTTCATTAATGGTAAGTTCCCCTTTTACGAAAGTAATATATAGGACCAGGAATGGCCATTCAGCGCTACACGGCTACTCTGCCATTCAATACGATCATTTCCCACCCAGGATTGAACTGAGGACCTTTCACATGTGAGGCAAACATGATAACCACTACACTACAGAAACTGCATCAACATCCCCACCTGGGATTGAAAATTCAATATGATCATGGCTGGTCTGCCTCAACTCTAACTTGGCACATGCTCCACATTTCAACTAATTACCAAGGTCGTTCCAAAAAATATATCAATCTCTGTCTGGAATATGTTTAAGGGCTGAGAATCTACATCCTACCAATATCGAGAATTTTAAAAATCCACAAACCCCTGAGCAAAGAAATTTCTCTTCATTTTGGTCTGAGATGGATAGTACCTTGTTCTGAATCTGGGAGCCCATGCTCTACAAATAAAGGAGGAACTGAGAATTTACTCCATCAATTTCCTTAAGAATGTTACGCTTCAATGAGATCAGCTCTCATTCTTCTAACACTGTAGACCAGTCTACTCATTCTCTTCCTGTCAGACAATCCTCACTTCACCGGAATTGTCTTGTTGAGCTCTCTCAAATGCTGCTAAATCCTTCCTTGAGTAAGGAGATCCAATCTATACTCAGCATTCTAGGGATAGTCTAATCAAGTCTATTTTGTAGCGTCGCTGATTGATGGGAAGAAGATAAGACCATAAGAAGTAGGAGCAGGGGTAGGCCATTCAACCCTTCAGGACTGCTTCTCTAACCCATCGGGAAAAAGCAGTAAAACAAAACAGTAATACTTGGGAACGAACGTACTGAGTGTACAAGAACTCCTTTTCTGACTAGAGTCAGAAAGGTGTGTGTAATTTGTAAGTTTTGTTGGTATTTTCTTCTGGGAATCAATGAAATCATGGCTGATCCTCTTTGTCAATGCCATTTTCCTACATTAGCCCTCCAGTGCCCATGATCTCTTTATCTAGAATGAATGTTGCTGTCAGTCTTGATCTTCCTCAATGGCTGAGGTGTCCATTGCCTTCTAGGGCAGAGCACTTCATTGGCTCATTACTCTCTGAGCAAAAACTCTTCTCCTCATCCCAGTCTGAAACTAGAAAGAGAATTAGGTTTTACTCAATTTACAGGGATACAGGAGTACAGTGAAAAGTTTCTGATCTCCTTCTTACTGGAGGGATGTTGCGAAGCTCGAAAGGGTTCAGAGAAGATTTACAAGGATGTTGCCAGGATTGGAGGATTTGAGCTACAGGGAGAGGCTGAATAGGCTAGGGCTGTTTTCCCTGGAGCGTCGGATGCTGAGGGGTAACCTTATAAAGGGGCATGGATAGGATAAATAGTCAAGGTCTTTTCCCTGGGGTAAGGGAGTCCAGAACTAGAGGGTGAGAGGAGAAAGATATAAAAGAGACCTAAGGGGCAATTTTTTTCACACAGAGGGTGGTACGTGTATGGAATGAGCTGCCAGAGGAAGTGGTGAAGTGTGGTACAATTGC
>NC_057749.1:8304215-8319456 GCF_004010195.1 Chiloscyllium plagiosum
GACCCGCCGAAGCGCAACCCACCCATTCCCCTACATTTACCCCTTACCTAACACTACGGGCAATTTAGCATGGCCAATTCACCTGACCTGCACATCTTTGGAATGTGGGAGGAAACCGGAGCACCCGAAAGAAACCCACGCAGACACGGGGAGAACGTGCAAACTCCACACAGTCAGTCGCCTGAGTCGGGAATTGAACCCGGGTCTCTGGCGCTGTGAGGCCAGAGCAGTGCTAACCACTGAGCCACAGTGCCACCCACGGCCCTTTAACATTAATCTGAAATGCAGGAATAGTGGGATCATACTTATTATCCCCAAAAACAGCACCTTGCTCATACACAGTATGAAAAGTTACATTACACACTCAGATCCTGGGATGGAGCCGAAACTCAAAGTGTTCTGACTTCAAGGCAACAGAGGTACCTATTGATCCAAGCTGACACTTTAAAACAAGCTCACTGAGTATTGTGATTAATTTTATTTTGCAATAAATGAGCAAAAAAATATAGTTATGACTAACGGGAATACAAATACCAGATACATACATTCACAATACTATTCAGCTGTCTGTCCTTTATAGTCATATTGATTTCATTGCAGCACACCAATTACTAAAATGTCATGCACTGCCTGCTTTGAACGTCTGTGTGCACATTTCAGGGTGCACATGCAAGGGTGATAAAGTGAAAATATCATATTCATATATTCAAGTGCGCTCAGAGATAACCAATTCTGGATGCCTGGAGTTGTGGTTGGCATAGGTGGCTCAGTGGTTAGCACTACTGCCTCACAATAGGAGGGACCTGGGTTGATTGTACCCTTGGGTAACTGCCTGTGTGGAGTTTGCATGTTCTCCCCTTGTCTGTATGAATTTCTTTCGGGTGCTCCTTTCTCCCTTCCATAGTCCAAAGATGCGCAGGTTAGGTGGATTGGCCATGCTAAGTTGTCATAGTGCCCAAAGATGCGCAGGCTAGATGGATGAGCCACAAGGAATGCAGGGTTACAGGGATGGGGTGGATCTGGATGGGATGCTCTTTAGACGGTAGCCATGGATTGGATGGGCCAAATAGCCTGCTCCCACACTGTAGGGCTTCTATGGAAGTTTCCTAAACTCCCCCCACCCCAGTCAAGTAGCCTTGTCAACATCTCCAAACTATTTACAACTAAAAACTAAAACAAACTTTAAAACAACATTAATAATGCCCCAGTGATTATTCCCATGTTTGCTCATGACAAATTAATTGACACTTGAAGAGATTTTTCAAAACCCATACCATGCCCTGGCATTCATTTTGGAAATAAACATGTGGATTAGGAGCAGAAGGATTTACTACAATTGATCATGGTCACCATTATTTATACTAGTCTTGTACTCTGGATTTACGAAATTAATTTAAATCCCAATCATGGGTTTAAAGCCACATCCCAAGAGCATTCGGCTGGAAATATGAATGACAAGATCAGTTTACAGTACCACAACATTCTTAAAGGCCTTGACAGGGTACAGGCTGAGAGGATGTTCCGCTCATGGGGGAGTCTAGGATTAGAGCGCGTTGTCTCAGAACAAAGGGACAACAATTTAAGACTGAGATGAGGGGGAATTTCTCTTCTCAGAGGGTTGAGAGTCTTGGTAACTGCTTGGCACAGAGAGCTGTGGGGATCATAGATTCATAGAGAGCTGGAGGTGTACAACACGGAAATAGACCCTTCAGTCCAACTGGTCCATGCCGACCGGATATCCCAACCCAATCTAGTCCAACCTGCCAACACCCGGCCCATATCCCTCCAAACCCTTCCTAATACCCATCCAGATGTCTTTTAAATGTTGCAATTGTACCAGCCTCCACCACTTCCTCTGGCAGGGTCAAATCCTTGTGAAATTTAAAGCTGAGATACACAGATTATTGATCAGTCGGGGAAACGGATTAAGGAGGAAATGCAGGAAAGTAGATACGAGGAGTGTCGGATCAGCCACAGTCCTACTGAAGGGCAGAGCTGGCTTGAGGAGCTGAATGACCTACTCCTGTTCCTATTTCTCATGGTTTTCTGTCTCCAAGACTAAGGGGAGTAGTCTCCAGTTAGGTCAAGGGAGACACATACCAGGCAGGGCTCAGTAAACCATAGGCAGCCTTTGTATCAGTGCACGGGTATAGGCACGGTCGGTCAGTCACTCCGGGCAGGTTGTGTTGAGGGTCCACTTCATGTCGTGGTTGAGGAGCTGGCTGTCGGGCACTTCAGACCTCTGCCTGCCCTTACTGTGAGACGTTTCCTCTTGGAATGAAACAGAGGAGGGGATTGAGTGAGATGAAAATGGATGGCACAGGTGTGGGAAGTGTGACAAGGTGTGCTAAGGGGAGGGAGTAGGTGGCCCGTAGGTTTCTTAGTTCTAACGATGGGATTGGTTGGGTGATAGAGCAAGTGCTAGAAGATGTTCCACATGAGTGTGAGCATGGCAGAGCTCGGCTGTTAGCAGGAGGTGGCACAGTAGCAGAGGTAGATTGTATTTGAGGTGGCAGAGAGAGGATGGTGACGCTTACCCTGTACAAGTGGGGATAGGAGGTGTCGATAACCTTCCTACAGCACAGCAGTCCTGGTGGAAGAGAAGGATATTCACTGCACCACCCCTCCCGCCAACTCTCTGTCCTGAAAGTAGAATGCCAATTTCCCCTGTGATGATGCTATGGCTTTAAGAGATGTATTTTGTTCTTTTCATTTGAAGAAAGGTTTTAAGACAGAAGTGATGAGCTATTGAAAACTCATAAAGTAAACAGCTTATGAGGCTTTGGGTTTTTATTTAAAGTTGTAACAATAAAAGCAGTCTGAATGGGTGTGGTCAAGTTCCGACTGAATTTTTAGTTTTAGCTTTCAGCAGTTGTTGCTGGTGTATCAGCTGGGGTTGGAACCTGCAGCACATCTCTCCCTGCTACACTCTCTCAGAGTTTTCTCTTGAAGATTTTTTCATCCTAGACTGAAGCATTGCCTGTGAGACAATCTATTTTATTGAATTTGCCTTTGCCAAAGGTGCTTTTATGGGATGTTACTCTAGTGGAACTATTGCTGCTTAGTAGTTAAATAATCTATTATTCTGTTTAAGCTTTCCAATAGAGTTAAGTTATCCCAAGTTCATCTTTCTTTTGTTGTATTTTTAACTACAGTGTATGCATAAAACATGTTTTGCTTGAAATCTGGTAGTTTGACCAATCAAATTGCATCCAGAAACAAACGTATGGCTCTTTGCCATTAAAATAAGAAAAGGTCAGGGTCCAGGCTATCTTTTTCAGATATTTTGAGTGGGTCTGGTCTGATCCATAGCATCCCTTATCTGCCATTTAAGGGGAACCGTCTTAAACTGTGCTGGGCAGCTTCAGATTGCCAGCACCTGACCAGGTACGTAGCTATCTTTTAAAGACAATCCTGGGGTGTTCTACACATGGGGAGTGGGATAAACAGGCTAGCACTGGACAAGCAGGGTCCTAGATCTGCATCTCACATGAAGGGTTAACATAAGAGGAGACCCTATAGAGATTTTCAAAATCATGAGGTGACTGGACAGAGTAGACAGGGAAAGGTATTCCCGCTTGTGAAAGGAACATGAATGAGAGGAACAGAGGTTTAAAGTGATCTGCAAAAGAGGCAGGGGTGGAGTGAGGAGTTGCCTTTTCACATGGCGACTCGTGAGGTCTGGAATGAGCTGCCTGGAAGCATGATGGGGGCAGCTTCAATTGAGGCATCCAAGAGGGAACTGGATGATCATTTGGATCAAATAAAACGCAAGGGTGTTGGCCAAAAAAAAACAGAAATTGGCACGAGGTATTGATGTTCGTTTAATGAGCTGGTGCACTCATGATGGACCAAATGGCCTCCTTCTGATCCATAACACTTCTGTGATTTTGTAGTTCCATGAGGTTTTGAATGATAGAGTGAGGAAGTGCATTAGGCCTTGTGGAGATAGACCCTCATGAAACATGACAAAAATGACATTCACCGAATTCTGGTTAGTCTCGGCCCTTTGGGTAGCATGGTGGCTCAGTAATTAGCACTGCTCCCTCACAGTGCCAGGGACCTGGATTCCATTCCACCCTAGGCGACTGTCTGTGTGGAGTTTGCACAGTCTCCCCTGGGTCTATATGGGTTTTCTCCGGATGCTCCAGTTTCCTCCCACAGTCCAAAGATGTACAGTTTAGGAGCATTGGCCGTGCTAAATTGCCCTTAGTGTCCAGGGATGTGTAGGCTATGTACATTACCCATGAGAAATGCAGGGCTTCAGGGATAGATGGGAGGTTTGGTCTGGGCAGGATGCCCTTCAGAGGGTCAGTGCGGACTCATTAGGCCGAATGGCCTGTTTCCATGCTGTAGGGATTCTATTCTATTCTATGATTCTAAATGTGAGATCAGGCGAGCTCAAATAACTAATCATTCAGATCTCATAATCATCCCTGATCATATCAGGAACTTCATTTGAATTGTAAGAAACATTTGGAACTGAAAATGCACATTTCCCACCAATATAGAGCTGACTGTAAGTTGTCTCTGGTAAGTAATTAGCTTCTGTCTGTTACAACGCTGACTGCAAATAAGTTTGAAAAAAAAAATCAATATCCTGTCTCCAGGCAGGGGAATCATAAAACAACTCAAATAAAACTAAAAATCACTTGATAAAAGGTAACGAGGCAGTGAGTTTGAACAGTAACCACACAATTCCGATTAGGGAGACAATAGTGAATATTGTTGAGTCACAGGTCTTTCGCTAAAGGATCTGATGGAGAAACCACTGAGTTATTGTGAGGTGTTCACTGAGGTTTATTAAGTTTTACTCTTACCCCTGAGCTAGCATGTTGACATTGAAGTACCACTCTAGAGACTGGGATACTCTCAGGGCAACACTACAGTGTGTAAATAAAGGAGTGCTACATTATTGGAGGTGCCTACATTTCAAATGAGACATTCAACTAAAGTCCCTGCCTCCTCCCTCAGGTTGAGGTAACCCCTTACCCCATGGTGCTAAAATAAAATGAACAATTGTCAAGAAGTGAAACAAAAGCTGGAATTAGGTCGTAGATTCGTTCGCCGAGCTGGTGTGTTTTTCTGCAGATATTTTGACAACTGTCTAGGTGACATCGTCAGTGCATCTTCAATAAAGTGCTGGTGTCTACGTGCCTCGGTTTTTTAGTACTTCCAGTTCTGTATCTGAGTGATTTCTTTACCCTGAAAACAGGAACTCCTGGAGAAACTTTACTGAGATCTGGCAGCACCCATGGAGAGAAAAGCGAGTTAACATTTCAAGGGAAGTAACTTTTCTTCAGAATGGGTCCCATGGCATGACTCTTTCCTCTTTGAAGGTTGTGAGTTTTTGAAATTCCCTTCCTCAAAATGCAGTGAATGTAGCATCTTGAAATATATTTCAAGATTGAGGTAGGTGGATTCTTGATTACCAAGTGGATGAAAGACTATTGGAAACAAGCAGGGGTATTGAGCTGAGCTTAAAATCAGATCATTCATGATCTTATTGATGTCAGGAAGGGGGGGTCAAATGGGCTGAAGGGCCTACCCTTGTTCCTTGTTTGTATGTACTGTTTGAAAGGTATTGTCCAAATTCATTCCATCAATTCTCATCACGAAAGAAATAGATTATCCAATCATTAAATCATTGCTGCATTGGGAAGATGCTCAGATCAATTGTTTGGTAGTGTGTCATTCCAGCACAGTTTCATGAAATGGAAACTGCTGGTGCTGTAAATCAGAAACAAAAACAGAAGTTTGCTGGAAAAGCTCAGCACGTCTGGTGGCATCTGTGGAGAGACATCAGAGTCAACGCTTCGGATCCATTTCTGATCAAGGGCCACTGAACCCGAAACATTGATTCTGATTTCTCTTCGCAGACGTTGCCAGACTTGCTGAGCTTTTCCAGCAATTTCTGTTTTTGCTCTGAAACAGAAATTGTGTTTGGGTCATTTATCACAGCTGCTTGAGGATATAACAAAAAGGGGAGATAAGGGAGGCGAGTAGATGTAGTCAACTGGATTAGCAAGAGGCATTCAATAGGATGGTTATGGCATGAGATAAGAACTCATAGTGTTGGGATGAAATACTAGCCAGGATGGAACACAGAACAATACAGCACAGGAACAGGCCCTGAGGCCTACCACACCTGCCACAAACAGGATGCCATTCTAAACGAATACTTGGGTAACAAATGGGAAACTGAGAGTCAGGATAAATAGGTCATTTTAGAATTGGTAAAATGTAACTGGTACAAGGACCAGAGGAGCTGAATACCCTACTCCTACACCTAGTTCTTATGTTTCTGGGATTACCAGCATTTATTGCCCATTCCTAATAACCCTAATGAAGGTGATAGTGTGCATCTTCTTGAACTGCTACAAAATATTTGGAGTAGGAACACCCTCAGTGCTCTCAAATACACTGAAGGAATAGTGGTACATTTCCAAGTTAGGATATGAGTGGCTTGGATGGTATCTTGAAGGTGGTGGTGTTCCCATGTATCGGCTGCCATTGTTCTTGTAGATGGTGATGGTACAGGTTGGGGAAGTGCTGCTGAAGGTGTAAACCTCTTTAGAATATCGTGAGGTCTTGCAGTGCACCCTGTAGTGTTCAAGCCTCTCTTTTCTGTGCTGGTTAGTTTGTTGGACATGTTGACTGTCTCCAGTAGATGTCCCAGCAATGGAAGTGCTGAGTCACCAAATCTCAACAAAACCCATCTGTTCCCAATGCTTCCCACGCACTTGTGCAAGATTTTAAAGCAGCCAAACCTGGCAGAATTCCAAAGAAGCTCAGAGACCCAGAATTCCCTGAAAGCAGCAGTTTGCTAATTTAGCACTTTCAAAATTCCATTATATCCTCCCAGCTGCTGAGATTCCCTACCAGGGGCAATAAGTAGCAAAGCTGTTCCTTTCATCTGATATGAGAAAGGAAAGAAGGAAGGAGGGAAGGAAATAGAGAAAATTGCAAAACAATAGAGATATTTTAAAACTATTTCAAATGTAGCACCTGTGAGTTCAACAGTTAGGTACTCACTATCTCTTGAAAGCACTGTAATATTACTGGGACACAATGATGAGCGGCAACAGACCATTTGCATGTATGGTGCCTCACAATGATCAATGACCCTGTTTGCTATTCTTTCATGAGCTGTGTGTTAGTGTGACAGTTGTGGACACCTCAAGGTGCTGGAGCAGTCCCACCAATGCTGCCCATACAAGATCCTGTGAATCGCTGGGAAGACACACGCCAACACCCGTGTGCTCAACCAGGCCAACATCTCCAGAACTGAGGCACTGACCTCCCCTTGATTGGCTGTGATGGGCTGGGCATGTCGTCCCCATGACCGACATGAGGCTCCCCGAGGAGGTGCTCTACTCCCAGTTCCAAAACAGCAGGCCAGCCCCAGGTGGGACAGAGGAAGGGCCTCAGGGATACCCTCAAGGCATCACTGGGGAAGTGCAGCATTCCCACAGACACCTGGGAATCACTGGCTCCAGACCATCCCAAACTTGGGGGGAAGCATCCGCGAAGGCATCGAGATTCTCAAGACTTGCCATCAGGAAAAAGCCGAAGCTGAAGGAAACAGTGTAAGGAGTGTGCTGCCACACTAACACCCCATCCACCCTTTTCCTGTGACCACCACCTGCCCCCAGTGTAACCGAGCCTGCGATAGCCCCATCAGTCTGTACAGCCACCTACTGACTCACCCTGAGAATGGGAGAGAGACAACCCCATCTGCAAGGGACCACCGATGCTGATGATGATCATGATGGTGTCAGTGTCGAAGTCAGCATTTTGTCCCTCCCTAATTACTTTGACAAGGTAAGGACGATCTGCCTTCTTGAACCACTGTTGACTGTGTGAGGGGTAGATACACCCACACTACCTGTGGTGAGTGCAATCTAGGATTTTGACCCAATAACAATGAAGGAATAGCAATATATTTCCAAGTCAGCACTGTCTGTAGCTTAGAAAGGCACTTACAGGTGGCAGTGTGTCCATGTGTCTGCTGCCCTTATCCCTCTTGATTGTAGAGGTCACAAGCTTTTTAAGATGATGTTGAAGGAGACTTGTTGAATTGCTACCCAAATGCAGGCCATTGTGCCCAGCTGCCATTATTGCTGAGAAACCCAGAGACTTCAACAAGAGGAGAAAGGTTTTTGAACATGTGTATGTAGGTTCTGAACACATGAATGCTTTGGACTCAAAGTCAGCGAAAAAGTTCAGGTATCCAGGAGGTCAGACATGGATAACAGCATCAAAACGAACTTAGAAAATTGCAAAGTTCATTGTCACTCCCTTTTTGCTAGATATAGAAACATATCAACCTTTGATACATAGAATTCCTACAGTGTGGAAACAGGCCATTTGGCCCAACAAGTCCACAACGGACTCTCTGAAGAGCATCTCACCGAGATACATTCCCCTATTATTTTATGTTTCTCCTGATCAATGCACCTAACCTACACATCCTGGAACACTACAAGCAATTTAGCATGGTCAATTCATCTAACCTGCACATCATTGGACTGTGGGAGGAAACCGGAGCACCCGGAGAAAACTCACACAGACACAGGGAGAATGTGCAAACTCCATACAGGCTGGAATTGAACCCGGGTCCCTGGTACTATGAGGCAGCAGTGCTAACCATTGGACCACCATGCCACCATTCATGCCAGGCTCATCTGGAGGCGAATTTCACCCAGGAGCTTTCAGGGAGTGCAAGATGGTCGGTCAGCAAGGCAACTCATTCTCACTCCTGCACTTCCGCTGAGGCTATTTATCCACTAGCAGTGTTTGAAATTGTCCATGATCGATCGAATCCAATCTAACATTCTTTGTCTTCCTTCTTTTTGAATGGAAACTGGCTATGTAACACTACACCATTGAACATAAGTCAAAATGTGTCAAAATGTGTCAAAATTGATGCAATAGGGATAGGTAAACACTTTGAGATAGAAACCTGAGCAAACGTATGGCAAATGCAGAATGATGTGGATAAATGTGAGGTTATCCACTTTGGTGGCAAAAATAGGAAGACAAATTATTATTTAATTGGCTATATATTGAAAGAAGCAAATGTTCAACAAGACTTGGTGTCCTAAGTAAGTGTGCAGGTGCACCAGGCAGTAAAGAAGGCAAACTGTGTGTTGGCCTTCATAGTGAGAGGATTGAGAACAGGAACAAGGACATCTTGCTGCAATTATACAGGATAGTAGTGAGGCTACACTTGGAACATTTTGTGCCGTTCTGGTCTCCTTATCTGAGGATGGATGTTCTTGCTATAGAGGGAACGCAGCGAAGGTTTACCCAATTAACTCCTGGGATGGCAGGATTGAAGTCTGAGGAGACATTGAGTCAGTTAGGATTGTATTCACTGGAGTCTAGAAGAATGAGGGGACATTTTATATAAATTCTAACAGGACCAGACAGGTTAGATGCAGGAAGGATGTTCCTAATATGGGAGAGAGTCCAGAACTGGGGATTATAGTTTAAGGATAAGGACTGAGATGAGGAGAAATTTCTTCACCCAGAAGAGCTTCTGGAATTCATTACCACAGAATGTGGTTGGGGCCAAAACATTGTGTTTTCAAAAATGGAGGTAGATATAGCTCTTTTGGCTAAAGGGATCAAGGAATATTGAGGGGGAACTGTGGGATTAGGATATTGAGCTTGATAATCAGCCACGATTCTGATAAATGGTAGAGCAGGTTTGAGGGGTCGAACAGCCTACTCCTGCTCCTATCTTCTATGTTTCTATGTTTCTTCACCAACATACATAAAAAAACATGCAATTGTTGCTTTTATGGCACTGATAGCTGGCAGATAGTAGAGAACTCTTCAGTTCTGAAGAGCAGTCATACCAGATTCGAAACTTGAACTCTGCTTTCTCTCCACAGATGTTGCCAGACCTGCTGAGGTTTTTCAGCATTCTCTGGCTTAAATTCAGATTTCCAGCATCTCCAGTAATTTGCTTTTATTTAGAACGTGGAGAGGATTGCTTCTAAACTTTCAAAATCACTGCAACAAAACATTTAGTTCTTGATTCAAATTCATCTGTTAAAAGACTCAATTAAAGACTTTAACTTCACCTAGCTCAAACTATCCTACATTATGGACTACAAAAGTCCTGCTGCATTGAAGCATTAATAACACCATCTCGAATCATCTCAGTCTTTTGTCTAGCCTTTTCAATGGCTTTCTCAGTTTAACTGTTGTTAAAAACAAGATGATAAAGTTCTGATCTCAAATGCAGATCTCCAGAGTGGGTTTGGCCCTCCGGTAACTGCATTCCTGTCTGCATGAATTTCACAGAACTCTATAGTGTGTTGAGTCCACACCAACCCTCCAAACAGCACCTTACCCAGTCCCACCCTCCTTTACCTATCCCGCACATCCCAAGACACTACAGGGAAATTTCCCATGGCCAATCCACTTGTACAACTTTGGACTGTGGGAGGAAACCAGTGCACCCAGAGGAAACCCATGCAGACACAGGGAGAATGTGCAAACTCCATACAGATGGTTGTTCAAGGCTGGAACTGAACCTGGGTCCCTGGCACTATGAAGCTGTAGTACTAACCACTGAGCCACCGTGCTACCCCAAAGCCTGTGTTTCTAACGACCCTCATGTTTGGACTCATTCTTTGAGCTGGACAGCCTGTAGCTAACTGGGATCCAGGATTCACAATCTGTCTGCAGAAGCACTTTCTCAGTGAGTGCACTTTTCAAAGTTTTCGTGATTTAGTAGCTCTCTCATCAAGACCCAACCCCCACCCACTTTGAATATTCCAGAAGCTTGATTGGAATGACCTTAGTACACAGCTCATTTCATCTGTCTCCAGTGTTTTAAAATGTGTTCACAGCTTATTAAATCCATTAGCTTCAGCTTGGTGAAAGTCATTAGCATATCTGAACTCTTCACCCTGTATTATCTGCTGTCGCCTCCCAGATTTGTTTTGGTCTCATTCACTGCCAGGAGCTCACCCTGTCTTCAAGGCCAGTCCTGAGCAAGGGCATGGCTTAAAACATTGACTCAACTCTCTCCTTTGTGAGTGGACTGCTTCAGTACAGGTTCCCCACATTTCTCAGTTTGAGTCCGAGTTAGCAACAAGAGGTAATACAAGTGGCACCTAGGTCCACCATCCTTTGACTCATCACCTCAGGACTTGCCAGCAAAGCTTGGGTCCCAATCCCGAGTCTTATAATTGCATTCAAATCTCTCCAGTGGCTTCCCCCATTCCCTTAGTTCTACGACCCTCCTGGAACTGTCTTTTCGGCCTCTGGCTCCCATGTAACTTTAGTCAATCCTTTCATCTTCAGATTTCTGGTCCATAAACTCTGGAATTCCCTCCCCACCACTTTCCCTAAAGCCTATCCGTTTGAACAAACTGTGAGAAACAAAGCTCACTCACTTCAATAATTTCAGTCCGAGACAAGATCTGAAGCAATCAGTATGTTTATTATACACTTGCAAGCGTGGTGCCTGGAATAGGGTACCCAGAGTTTAGGATTCACTACTCCAAACCCGGTGCCCATTACTATTGTTTATCTCTTGCCGTATCCGGCCTTGTGCATAACAAAGCACAAGTTTTACTCGGCCATTTCACCACATCCTGCTGTGGCCCATTGTTAGGTATATTCTTCTTCATGATTATCTTCTTCCTCCACATGTGTGATTTCCTCCCTTTCCCTAACCACATTAATCCTTATGACCTTTTAATTGGGGTTTGTTTTTGTGTTTTTGCAAAAGTGGGAAACAGATGTTTATAACTACTGCTTGCACAAGCATATCTGGCTTAACCTACGTCCTCACAGCACCTTATCTATTTGTCTACCATTGTTAGCAGGCACGTTTCATTCTTGCATTACATTTTAGCTAATACAAAAACAATTATATATTTCCTCCACATAGTTTTCATTCTTGTTGACTCAGTTCTTGGGTTGAAACAATTATACACTGGTGTGAGTACATTTACCTTGCAAAGTAATTATGATTGCAGAAGTAACACTACTTTACCTATATCCCACAATTTCCCCCTTTTTCTTTAATTACTATTTGTTATCTTCTGCATTTTTCTTTTAAGCATTGCCCCCAAAATTCGCAAGTATCATTCCGGAGATTTCATCCATCTTAGTCTCACTCATCCCCTCATTATTTAATCGATAAAGTTCCTCTGCCTGATTCCCTTTTAGGGGCATCTGTTTCATTAAGGCTGCCTCAATCAGTCTTTGGGTGAGCCCTCGTATACAGGATATGATACAACAGCCAATGGCTACCAATACCCCGACTACTACTATCAGGGAAATAAGGATGGAAACCTTCCATTTTCCAAACCAGGATTCAAGCCATCCCGTGAGAGATGTGTCTAATCCTGAATTCTCAGCCAGTTCCTCTGCTAAGGTAATCAATCCCCTTAAGGCCCAAGTAATTGAACCATCAGGTGCAGTTTTATTCGGAATAAAGGTACAACAGCTTCCTCCTAACATCACACACACACCCCATTTTTCCACTAAAATCATACCAAGGGCCATTCTGTTTTCCCATGCCATCCTACTTGTCGCATCAAGCTGTTCTGATATTCCTTTAACCACATCTCTTGTATAATTTATAAATCGCTGTTGATTATAGAAAATGTAATTTATCCAATCTACATTTTTATTAATTGTTACCGACCAAAAGAGAGCTGGCTCAAAGCCTGCTGCAATCTGGTTATGAGCCTTGAATTCATCAGGTACCCCCCCTAGGGACTCCTATCGAATCGAGATAAATCCTGTCATCGAAAGAAGTGTCTAACAGTGATCTCTTACTCCTTCCCTTTTTCCCTACTATCTTTTCCTTCTCAAATGCCAGGGTAAATGGAATTTCCAATTGCACAATTGCACATATCCCTCTCCAATCCGGAGGGAGGGTGGGTCTCAGTATTTTGCCTCCACAGTACCACCACAGATCCGCTTGGGGAACCTTTAGTGCTGAGTAGTTCCCTCCCTTGTCCGTTTCGATTACATTCTTAATCTCTGTACATAATTTCAGCTCCCCCAAATCTCTAGACCAATTTGTACCTCGTCTACGCACACACGACGTGTGATTTCCGACTGCAGCTGAAAACGTAGGGGGGCTTTTGAATCTTTCTTCTCCAAGGGAGGGAACATCAGAGATAAGAAGGTACAGTTCCTATCATTCCATGCAGTCTCATCCTGATACAGGGGATATCATACATTTCATGCCCTTCCTGTCTCGCTTCCACCCAAGCGGAAAGGGAACCACCTGGGCCACTGGCCTACCGGAGGCACTTGCATAGCAATTGCTCTTATTCAGACTTTTTACAGTATATTTTACCCATTCAACCCAGGCATTTGCATCCCCATATCCAGTTTCTATTTCAATGGTCTGTTTTAAGTCCTTTACCTCTATAACTTTTACTACTTTAAGGTCATTGGGAGGGGTGAAAGATTGTACCTTATTATCCAGTAGTTCTGCCCGTTTTCCCTGTTCTACACTAATTAAAATAAACAGCCTGAGAAATCATTCCTGTTTGCTTTCATTTCTACCCCAAATGTTTTATTTAATTGTATCTCATAGATGCCCCCCCCCCCCCCAGAATTGCTTCGTGCCATGTGGTTTTCTTTATCGTTAAGTATATTGGGTTACACTTTTTATCAGGACAATCGAGAACTGGTCAGAAGGGGGCCTGGTGTACTGTGACGAGACCATTATACCAAGTACCATCCCCAAGGCCATCCCCATAGGACTTAAGATGTATCTCAGAGCTGCGGTACTGTCTCTGACTATCCACATCCCCACAATTTACTAAGCTGCATGCATCAGCGTCTATTACTTGTGGATTATCAGACTCAGGAACCGTTAATAACACGTATGAAAATGATATTTGACAAAATCCCGATACTAAGAGGGCTAGCATCATTACTCTAAACATCCCTAGCATTCTAAAAAAAACGTGCTGAAGCACAAAAAGACTTAATATACAATCCTACAGAAATAATCCCATGTTCACGTCGCCACTGTATAATCAGTTACTCAAAATCTCTTTAGTCTCTTTAGTCTGAGTTTCAGCGGGTCTTGCATTGATTCAGCTGTCCAGACTTCTTCCCAGTCCACTGGCCCTTTGATCCGTGTGTATTGAGTCCAGCCTTTCTCCGCCGTCCTTATTGCCATTTCGGTAGTCAAAAGAGCCTGATATGGCCCTTCCCAGTCCAGCTGCAATTTAGTCTCTGTCCATGATTATACTAAGACCCAATCTCCCGGCCGGATGGGATGAACGGTGAATTCAAGGGGCGGAGTCTGTGCCAATAAACCCTGTTTCCTGAGAAAAGACAAAGAGGAGGACAAGCCCAGTATATACTTCTTTAAGAACAAGTCTTTAGTTTCGGGAATTGGCAATTCTCCATTCGTTCCCAGATAAGGTAATCCAAATAAGATTTCATAGGGGATAGTCCCAAATCTTTCCTTGGGGCTGTTCGTACTCGCAAGAGAGCTATAGGTAAACATTTCCAAGGGAGTCTTGTTTCTATTATCAATTTAGAGAGCTGGGGTTTGAGTGTTTGGTTCATTCTCTCAACCCTTCCTGGTGATGGCGGGTGCCATGGAGTATGGAACTCCCAGGAAATTCCCAACCCTTTCATTACCCCCTGTAACACTTTAAAGGTAAAATGAGTTCCTTGGTCAGAATCTATACAGTTCACTAGCCCATATCGGGGAATTATGTGCTCTAATATTGTTTTAGACACCCCACTCGCAGTGGCAGTAGCTAGGGGGTTTGCTTCAACCCAACCAGACAGATGAACTACTATGACCAGCATATATTTTAGCTTTCCTACTCTGGGTAGTTCAGTATAATCTACTTGTATACTCTGGAAGGGTCTCAATCCCGGGTCTCTTCCTCCCGGGGTCTGTTTTCTCAAGACTTTCTTATTTACCTTTCTGCATATTATACATCCCTCACATATTTATTTAGCAATTGTATATATTCCTTTACATCCATATTCCCTAAGAACTAAATCACACATTGCTTGTGCTCCCCAGTGACTGCCTTGATGTAGGACAGCCATAATTTCTCGCATCATCATTTTGTTTAACATTTCCCTTCCATTAGGTAACATCCATTTCTCCGTCTGCTGTTTTTGCAGCCCCTAAATCTCTCAATTCTTTTTCTTCGCTTTCAGTAAATATAGGAGCTTCCCGAGGACCTGGGACAGTAGGTATTAGGGAATGAATCAC
>NC_057749.1:8320100-8386056 GCF_004010195.1 Chiloscyllium plagiosum
CCAATAGCTTCGAAAGATATGCTACTGGCTGTTTCATTCCTCCCCACCTCTGGGTTAATACTCCCAAAGCCGCTCCCTTATCCACGGTAGCAAAGAGATGGAAAGGTTTATCTAGTGAAGGTAAGGCTAACACGGGGGCATGGATCAGATCTCTTTTGAGTTTCTCAACTAGTTCTTTTTCCTCATCGTCCCAACTTTGATTCCTCCTCTAATAGTTTGAGATATAATTTCTTAGTCTTTTAAGCATAAGAAACAATCCACAATCTGCAATATCCCGTTAGAGCCAAAAATTTACGTAACTCCCATTTAGTCCTGGGCAGCGGCATCCCCACTATTCCCTCTATCCGTTCCGGGCTTACCTTTCGCTTTCCCTCACTAACTAATGTCCCAAGTATTTCACTTCTCGCTCCACATGTTGTAATTTGTTTTTAGATACTCGCAGGCCCTGCTGACCCAGGAAATTCAATAATTTGTTAGTGGCTTCTACTACCCTTTCTCTTCTTTTTCCTGATACCAAGAGGTCGTCTACATACTGCAACAGGGTAGTCCCCTTGGGGCTGCTACATTTCTCCAATATTTGTTCTAGCATCTGTCCAAATAAATTCGGGGATTCCATAAACCCCTGGAGGAGCACGGTCCACCGGTATTGCTGCTTCCGTCCTGTCTTGGGATCTTCCCATTCAAAGGCAAACAAATTCCTACTTTCCTCCGCCAAGGGACAAGCACAAAAGGCATCCTTTAAATCTGTCACACTAAACCATTTGTGGTCATGAGGGATCTTACTTAATAACGTATAGGGATTTGGCACCACTGGGTGCCTGATCTGTACTATTCGATTCAATGTTCTCAAATCCTGCACCAATTGATAAGTTCCATCGGATTTCCGCACTGGTAGAATTGGGGTATTATAAGGAGACATACATGGCTCCAACAGTCCATCTCTAATCAGTCCCTCAATTACGTGCTGCAGTCCTCGTTTACCTTCTATGGAAATGGGATATTGTCGCTCACAAAATGTCCCCTTTCCTTTTTAAACTTATTTCTAGGGGAGGGATCTGTATTTTTCCACGATTCCCTTCCCTAGCCTATACAATAGAGTCTATCTCTCTCTCCACATCCTCTGTCAACATTGCCATTTGTACAACTAATTCTTTTTCCTGAATTTCAATCTCCAGTCCTAAGAGGATAATTAAATCTCTCCCTAGTAAGTTATTTCCTATGTCAGGGATATACAACAGTTCCCTGTGACTCTATCCTTAGGACCTTCTATCATCATAGGTTCAAATACTGGAACAGTAAATCCTTCCCCTTTTACCCCGGAAACAGTAATTGACCGTGTTGACATTCCTACTTTCTTTGGTTTAAAATTCAGCGATGACGGTGCTGCCCCCATATCTACTAGGAAGACCACCTCTTCCCTACAGGGCCCAACCTTCAAGTTTATCAAGGGTTCCTGGTGGGTCCCCAGGGGCAGGAACCCCTGACACCCCTATTCTTCATCAAAATTCATAAGCGGAATTGCCCTTTCTTCCCTTTGTAGATCAGGACACTCCCGCTTAAAATGCCCTATCTTTCCGTTATAATAGCATCCTGCCTGTGGAGAATTCCATCTCTGTCCCTGTCGCCCGAACCCTCTATCAAATGCTCCCCCTTGTCCTCTCCCTCTCCCTCTGCCTCTCTGTCCTACATGCTGCCACTCGCCGCTCCAATTGCTCACTATTGGTTCCATTCTTTTCTTAACAACTTCTTCAACCGTAGTTACCATTATTTTCGCCTTCTGTTTTTGTCTTTCATCCTCTCTCTTTACAAACACTTTCTGTGCCTCTCTTAACAATTCATCTAATGGTTTTTTGCTCCACCCTTCCAACTTCTGTATCTTTCTCTGTATGTCTGGCCATGCCTTTGTCACAAAATGTACTTTCAAAAGACCCTGTGCCATTGGATCCTCAGGGTTCATTCCAGAGTATTTCCGCATTGAGTCTCTTAATCTTTGCAAGAAAGTTGAGGGAGTCTCATCTTTCTCCTGTCTAACTTCAAGGGCTTTAGTCAAATTCTGCGACTTCAGAACTGCCTGTCTTATTCCTTTTAGAATCAGGTCTTTCAATTCCCTCATTTCTTCTCTATGCTCCCATCTCCTTTTTAAATGTTCTGACCTCCCCACTGGTGAGGGGGGCACTCACAAACCCAATCTCTTTGTCCCCTGTTGGTACCTCCCGAAGGGGATAAGTCTTTACGTTCCTCCCCTTGTTTTGTTTTTGTTTTTTCCCCCTTAGGCTTTGGTTTAGATACTCCGGAGGCCTCCTCTACATCTACTTTATCTTCCCTTTCTTTTGTTGAGGATTGAGGGTCGGAACAACAACATCCCCGTCCACCGCCCCTTCGTCCTCCTCTTGTGGGTCATCCCTTCCCTGTCCCTGCCTGTCTGTCTCTCCTCCTCCCCCATTTTCACCTAATCTGATTTCATGGTACGGGGTGGGGGGCAAGCGCCAAGAGGATCCCAGGGACTGGGTGGGGCAGAGGGGGAATCCTTTGTCTTTACTACCATCATTCCCAAACTGCCCTTCCAACAGGATGCATAGTCCGCCTCTTCTTGACTAAAAGGTTGGTTTTTATTCACATACAAATCTAAATACTGACACATCCAATCCTCGTCCGAACCATACTTTGGCAGAAGACAGCCGGGCGAAGGATTGGTTCTTTGGTCCATACTAAACAACAATATTTAATCATTTTCTTTTTATCTTTTACCCTTGTACAAGTGTTACTTGTCCATTCCCGCAACATCCTCCCCAACGGACTTTCAGGAGGAATGTTACCAGGGACTTTTTCTTTCTTTACTCCGTGACAATTACTCTGCCTACCCCCCCATTTCTCGGGGTCCTCGCCAGTCCCTCAGCGATTAAATATCCCTTTTCCCGGCCACCAAGGCAATACTTAAAAGTCAGTTTTCTTACCTTGGTCTGTGCACAGAGTTGCCTGGCCCCTTGTTGCCATATGCTCTATCGACCTCCTTTCACTGTCTGATTCAGATGTCTCTCTTTTGGGATTTGTACCAGTCGCCCAAGGGAGCGGACTAAACCGGGACACGAGACTGCTCCTCAATTGGGAACGGGACGTGTCTTCCCAGTGTCCAGGGCCAGCTACTCCCCCCAGCGATAGAAGAACATCCCGGACAGCCCCCAGTTGTGAGAAACAAAGCTCACTCACTTCAATAATTTCAGTCCGAGACAAGATCTGAAGCAATCAGTATGTTTATTATACACTTGCAAGCGTGGTGCCTGGAATGGGGCACACAGAGTTTAGCAAGTACATATCGTATATAGGATTCACTACTCCAAACCCGGTGCCCATTACTATTGTTTATCTCTTGCCTTATCTGGCCTTGTGCATAACAAAGTACAAGTTTTACTCGGCCATTTCACCACATCCTGCTGTGGCCCATTGTTAGGTATATCCTTCTTCGTGATAATCTATTTCCTCCTCATATGCGATTTCCTCCCTTTCCCCAACCATATTGATCCTTGTGACCTTTTAATTGGGGTTTGTTTTTGTGTTTTTGCAAAAGTGGGAAACAGATGTTTATAACTCCTGCTTGCACAAGCATATCTGGCTTAACCTACATCCTCACAGCACCTTATCTATTTGTCTACCATTGTTAGCAGGCACGTTTCATTCTTGCATTCACATTTTAGCTAATACAAAAACGATTATATATTTCCCCCACATAGTTTTCATTCTTGTTGACTCAGCTCTTGGGTTGAAACAATTATACACTGGTGTGAGTGCATTTACCTTGTATAAGTAATTATGATTGCAGAAGTAACACAACTTTACCTATATCCCACAAAACTTAGAAGCCCTGCAGTGTGGAAGCAGGCCATTCAGCCCATACAGTGCATATGAATCCTCCAAGGAGCATCCCACCCAGACTGTATTTCTTATGGCTAATCCACCTAGCCTAACTTAAGCATGGCCAAACCACCTAACCCACACATCTTTGGACTGCGGGAGGAAACCAGAGCAGACATGGGGCGAACGTGCAAACTCCACACATAGACACCTGAGGGTGGAATCATACCCATGTTCCTGGTGCTGTTGGGAGCAGTGCCAACCACTAAGCCACCATGTCGCTCCAAACTTCTGACGACTTCCTTGCATGGCTCAGTGTCAAATTCTGACTGACAGAAGAGCTTTGAGAAGCATTTCTACGTTAAGGCCAGTGTGTAAATACTGTGTAGTGTTGCGATGCCCACAATCCAAGGATTCTGAATGTCACCAGCGTTTACAAAAACAGCTTGGAGTATAAAATCGGTTACTCAACTGAAGTCAAGCAATGACTTCTGTTTGTCAGCAACGTTTGAAGCAATGAAGGACTTGTGTTGATTAAATGTCAAAGCCAAGGTCCGAAGCATTAAATCAACATGAGGGGTCGACTTCCCTTGCTGGAGATAACTGGGAGCAGTCGGAGGTTATCTCACTTAATAACAGTTTGGAAACATTTTATTCTTCAAATAAATAGCAAAAAATAAATAAAGCAGATGTGATGATTGCTGAGCGTGGCTGACATTTAAAAAAAATAACGCCCTGAGGCATTAAGATCCAATAGTTACTCATCGAGTCTGGGCACAGTAAGTACTACTCAGATATTACATTGCCACTTGTTGGACCAGTTCTTACCTCAATTGGCCAAGAGCTATCAGGTGGAAGTTTCATAGAATCCCTACAGTGTGGAAAGAGGCCATTTGGCCCATCATGTTCACATCGACCCTCCAAACAGCATCCCATCCACATACAGCTGCCCACCTTATCCACATAGCCTCAGACTAACCATGGCTAGTCCACCTAGCCTACACATTATGGATAATTTAGCATGGCTATTCCATTTATCGCACACATCTTCAAATTGTGGGAGCAAACGGAATCACATGGAGGAAAAGCACACAGACACAGGAAGACTAAGCAAACTCCACATAGATAGTCACCCGAGGCTGGAATCGAACCAAGGTCCTTGGCACTGTGAGGCAGCAGTGCTAACCATTGAAGAACTGTGCCATGGCAAACTGTTGTGGAAAATGTTATGGAAAGTAATAGAGGGTCAGGAATATTTCCAGGCCAGTAGTCCATCCATGTTTGTGTGACACTATGATCTTAAGGGAAGTAGTCTGGCATGCGGGACTGTGGAGGCTAAACCTGAAGACCCTGTAGCCCAAGTGGTCAGGATCTCCGGCAGGATAAGCAGATACATCTAAGTTAGGTAGGTGACCCATGAGGGAGCCTCAAAGTAGAGGTTTTTTTACATGACTGAGGTACAATGTGGGTTGGGGCCATTAGACATATTGGAGGGTTAGTTGGATAGGTTTTTGATTAGAAAGGGATTCAAGGGTTTTGGGGGTTGGAGCAAACTGGAAAGTGACATTGATGCTATAATCAAATTAGCCAAGATCTTATCAAATGGCACAGCAGGCTTGTCAGAAAGAATGGCCTCATCTTGCTCCTAAATTTTGTAACTTGTGTCGCATCTGTCAAAAACGTGAGCAGAGTTTTCAGAGCAGGTTGCTAAATGTGGATTGGCTGGAAACCTCTTCAGTGAGAAGGAAGCTCTCAACTTTCCCAGCATTGTGACTATTGATTAGCAACCAAGTGGGGAAAATCCTCAATGGAGAGCTTTTTCATTGTAATAATCTTGAATTCAACACAGTATGGCCGAGGATATGTATTCCATTGAGTGCCCTCTTCATTTGTTTAAATTGCACTTCAAGTTTTTGCCTTCTTGCTATATGTGCATAATATTTCAAGAATACATGTAAGTCATTTTATTATTGTAATATGTCACACATGGGAGAGCAAAAGTGTTTTGAAATCGCAACTAATCCAAGAGGTCCAGAATGTTTCAGAACATCTTTAGCAGCTAGCAGAAGCAAAGACAAACATTGATGAGACCTAAATACCCTTTGGTACAAAAAATACTGCCACAACAAGTGAGAGCCTCGTCTGATGGGTAAACCATGAGAATGTAACAGGGTTTGCCCATTGTAGTATGAAGATGAAGACTGTGATGGCCGCTAGAAGCGTTATTTGAGGTAAGGCATTCAGTGAGCAATAAATCGTGTAAATATCAGAAATGAAAGCTCATACAGAATCCATAATGAAGTTCAAAAATCAACAATCTCAGTGTACAGAGGGTTTTACAGTTCTGTGATAGTCAATCAATATTAATATTGATTCAAAAGTGATGCAATGTATAACTTTGCTCTCAATCACTGTACATTCCCTCTCACCTCTTACCTCTGAAATCTCTGTGCTTCTGTAATTCTGGCCTCTTGAACGTCACTGATTTTGAGTGCTCCAATATCAGCAGTCTTCTGTACTGTACGATTCTATGCTTGTGCCATTGGCTTGCCCAGCACTAAGTTCCAAATCTGAGTCTCTTGACCTCTCGCTCTTCCTTTACGACACACGTTTCTTTGACCCACAAACATTTTGCTTCACCTGAGCTAATAGCCCTTCATGTAGTTCAGGGTCAAGTTTGTTTTATAACACTTTATGAAATGCTTTACTGTATGAAAGATGTTATATAAATGCAAAACTGCTGTGCAATAGGCTACCACGGTGGCTCAGTGATCATCACAGCACCAGGGACCCGGGTTCGATTCCAGCCTCAGGCGACTGTTTATGTGGAGTTTGCACATTCTCCCCGTGTCTATGTGGATTTCCTCCGGGTGCTCCAGTTTCTTCCCACAGTCCAAAGATGTGCAGGTTAGATCGATTGGCAATGGGGAATATGGGGTTATAGGGTAGGTTTGGGTGGGATTCTGTCTGGAGGGTCAGTGTGGACTCAATGGGCTGAATGGCCTGCTCCCCCACTGTAAGGATTGTATGAAAACATTTTTCTGCTTATAACATTATTTTAGGTATTTCCTTCTTTTAATGAATCCTATTAATCTCCATTTGTTTTTTATTCATTTTGGAATGTGGGTGTCATAGGCTAGGGCAGCATTTATTGCCCATCCCTAATTGCTCAGAGGGCAGTTAAGAGTCAACCACTTTGCTGTGGGGCTGGAGTCCCATGTAGGCCAGACCAGGTAAGGATGGAAGGTTTCTTTCTGTAAAGGAAGTAAAAGGATACTAAAGAATCAGATGGGTTTTATGACAATAGCTACATGGTTGGCATTGTAGTGGTTGTAACAAGGTCAGCCAGATGGATCCTATAGAATATGAGTTCTTTGATTGGAGCTATTAACCCGGCCCAATCAGGGAGCCCTGGCTGACAGATGTAAACAGGAATGTCAGAGATTCTGTTCATGCTGAGAGCTTACGCTGAGGAACAAAGAACAAAGAAAATTTACAGCCCAGGAAGAGGCCCTTCAGCCTTCCAAACCTATGCCAATCCAAATCCACTGTCAAAACCTATCGCCCAATTCCTAAGGATCTGTATCCCTCTGCTCACCACCAACTCATGCATCTGTCCAGATGCACCTTAAATGAATCTACCATACCTGCCTCCACTACCTCTGCTGGCAACGCGATCCAGGCACCTACCCCGCCTCTGAGAAAAGTACTTACCGTGTGTACCCCCCTTAAGCTTTTCTCCTCTCACCTTAACACGTGACCTCTCATTATTGAATCCTTCGTCCTGGGAAAAAGCTTAAGTCTATCCATCCTATCTATACCCTTCATGATTTTGTAAACCTTAATCAGGTCCCCCTCAATCTCCTTTTTTTTAATGAAAACAATCCTAACCTACTCAACCTCACTTCATAGCTAACACCTTCCATATCAGACAACATCCTCATAAACCTTCTCTGCACTCTCTCCAGAGTGTCCACATCCTTTTAGTAATGTGGCAACCAGAACTGCACACAGTATTCTAAGAACCAAAGTCTTGTACAATTTTAACATGACCTGCCAAGCTCTTATACTCAATATCCAGTCTGAAGAAGGCAAGCATACCATGTGCCTTCTTGACCACTCTATCCACTTGCGCAGTCACCTTCAGGATACAATGGACCTAAACTCCCAGATCTCTCAACTTTTCCTAAGGCTTTTCCATTTACAGTATAGTTTTCTTAGAATTAGACCTTCCAAAATGCATCACCTTACATTTGCCTGGGTTGAACTCCATCTGTCACTTCTCTGTCCAACTCTCCAGTCTGCCTGTATTCTCCTGTATTCTTTGACAGTTCCCTATGCTTTCTGCTACTCCACCAATCTTCATGTCATCTGCAAATTTACAGATCAGACCAACAATGCCCTCTTCCAGATCATTTATGTATATCACAAACAACAGTGATCCCTGTGGAACACCACTGGTCACCTTTCTCCATTTCAATTACTACCATTCAAACTCCCTTCAATTACTACTCCCTGTGTCCTGTTGCTCAACCAGTTCTTTATCAATCTAGCTAGAACACCTTGATCACCATGTGACATCACTTTCTCCATTAGTTTACCATGGTCAACTTTATCAAATGCCTTACTAAAGTCCATGTGTATGACATCTACAGCCCTCCTTCATCTATTAACTTGGTCACTTCCTCAAAGAACTCTATTAAGTTGGTAAGACACAATTTTCCCTGCGTAAAACCATGTTGTCTATCACTGATAAGCCCATTCTCTTCCAAATATAAATAGATCCTATCCCTCAGTATCTTCTCCAGCAACTTTCCCACAACTGACATCAGGCTCACTGCTCTGTAGTTGCCTGGAATATCCCTACTACCCTTCCTGAACAGGAAGCTGTATTAGTCTCAAGTACAATGCATGTGTAAATAAAGGATGACTTGATGATGGGATACCAGCTTCTATGGAGCTATTTCAGACATCAAACTAAATTTTTATTGAAATCAAGTTTGTCATTTGCTCTGTGTAGGAACTTGAACCCAAACCCTCGTGACATTAAGCCTACAGTTGGAAACTCTCTTCAAGTGAAAATGTCCATCCCTTAACCATGGATGAAACACTGAGAATAATAGTCCAAGAATGTTAATTGGTGAAGAACCTCATCAATAGGCTCAGTTCATAAGTGAACAGTTTAGATTTTTGCACATGGAAGAAGGGATGCATTGAGAACAGATAAAATAGCTTTCACTGGTACAACGTCTCTTCAAAGCGAGTGACAAGTGTTTCTCATGACACAAAGAAACATACCTGCTCAAGATGTAGATGAAGCCTTAGTTTAGCATCTTACCCAAGGAGACAGCAGCTCTGACAATGCAGAACTTCCTCAGCACGTCATGTTTGATTGGACCGCCTTCCTGAAATTGTAGTGGGGCTTGAACCTGCAGCCCTTTTAACTTGGAAATGAATGTTTCCTATCAAGGCAGGCTGACACATATACACAAGCTGACTGTTCTGCTGATGAATGTAAAATGATCTCAATTATTCGTTTGCTGGGTCAAGGTTTCGAAGCTCCCCCAACTGGTTGCTGGATAACAAAATTGTGACATCAAGACCAAAGGGTTTGTCAATTCAATTCTGAGTCTTTGCTGTGTTGATGTATCTCAGCTGTCTTGCAAAAAGATTGTGACATTTAAGTTCAGGGAGAGACTAAGGTATAAAAAGCTGGAGGCTGGATGTTTTGACAGGTGTTGGGACTCTACTATCGAGCCCATTTGACAGCCTGGAACCTGCCCATGTTAGAAGCATAGAATTTCTCTAGTGAGGGAAAAGGCCATTCAGCCCATCAAGTCCACACCAATCCTCCAAAGAGCATCCCACCCAGACCCACCCTATTCCTGCAACCCTGCACTTCCTATGGCTAACCCACCTACCTTTGGACTGTGGGAGGAAACCGGAGCACTCAGAGGAAACATGTACAGACATGGAGAGAATGTGCAAGCTCCACACAGACAGTCACCTAAGGGTGGAATCAAACCCAGGTCACTGGCAGTAGTACTAACAACTGATCCACTGTGTTGTCAAGTGCCTATGGAATGCATCCCAGTGCAAGCCAACAACTTTGGGAGAAATAAACAAAAAACAGGGGATCGAAGAGTTACAGACTGCAAATCATTCAATCAGCATAACTTTTGAAGGGTTAAATGGATAGAGGTTTCAATAGAAAAACAAGTACTATCTTCCCTTTGTATGAGGTTACCATCAGTTCAATAGATATTCTGCCTACCAAACAACTGAGCAATGCAGCATTTGAATTTCTGTAGTGATGCCATGCCTGGTATATAAGCTGTATGTCCTGAGGACTTGCAGATTATATCAAACAGCATATCCCTATGGCTGCTTAGATTGGAAGAGTACAGATCATACTCAACAGTTTGTGCTTCCAAAACTCGGAATATTTAACATTACATGCGACTGCACAACTGTTCAGGAACAGCACTTACCGAACAATACCAATTATACTGAAGATTACACAGATTACTCATTTAAGATCTTCAGTCAGATTCTTAATCTGACCAATTTACATTGGCTAGAAGCTAAACCTGTCCTCTTCAGGGAAAAGGAACATGTCCAGGGACTGGGTCACCTTTGAATTTAACAACCTTGATGAGGACTGTATTTTCCTGGTGCATTTTCCATGGCAATGTCTGAACCAGTCAGAGCATAGAAACATACAAAAAATGCATGAGCAGAAGTAGGCCATTCAGCCCATCGAGCCTGCTCTGCCATTCTATGTGACTATGTGAAATTTGGCATTCTTGAGGCTGTCCTGATAAGGGCAAAATAAAAAAAATTGAAATCCATCTCTTTCATCAACAACACTCAAAGTGGAGATTATTGTCAGCTATGTTGCAGCATAACCAGAATGGTGTTTGATCAAATTTATTTATTTTGTTGTAGACAGATTAACAGGGGAGGCAACAACCTGGTGGTATTATCACTGAACTGTTAATCCAGAGATCTTGGTCACATTCTGGGGACCTGGGTTTGAATCACACCACACCAGAATTTGAATTCAATAATAATCTGGAATTAAGAGTCTAATGATGACCATGTATCCATTGCCAATTGTCAGAAAAACCCATCTGGTTCACTGATTTCTTTTGGGGAAAGCAACTGCTATCCTTACCCGGTCTGACCTATGTGTGACTCCAGTCCCACAGTGATGTGGTTGACTCTTAACTGCTCTCTGGACAATTAACGATGGGCAATAAGTGCTGACCCAGCCAACGACACTTTCATCCCATAAATGAATTAAACAAAATCCATTTAGAGGAAGTGACAAAGGTGATTGATGAGGGCAGGGCAGTGGATGTTGTCTACATGGACTTTAGCAAGGCCTTTGATAAGGTCCCTCATGGCAGGCCGATAGGGAAGGTGAAGTCATATGGAATATGCAGTGATCTGGTAAGAGGTGGGTGATTCACAGAAGATAGTGAGTGGAGGTGAAAGGGTATTTTCCCTGACTGGAGATCTGTGACCATGAGATGCAGGTTTAAGGTAAAAAAGTGTAAGTTTAAAGGAGGGGCAAGTTTTTTTATACAGAGGGTGGTAAGTGCCTGGAATGCACTGCCAAGTCAGGTGGTGGAGGCAGATACAACACAACATTAAAGAGACATCTTGACTGATATAGGAATAGAGGATCGTGAGTTCATGGAATGCCCTGCCAGTAGCAGTGGTGGACTCTCCCTCATTATGGGCATTATAGCGGGCATTGGATAGGCATATGGAGGATAGTGGGCTAGTGTAGGTTAGGTGGGCTTGGATCGGCGCAACATCGAGGGCCGAAGGGCCTGTACTGCGCTGTATTCTTCTATGTTCTATGTTCTATGTTCTATGTTCTATGATACGGACCGTGGAGATGCAAAAGGTTTATTGTTTAGAAAGGCATCATGTGTCAGCATAGGCTTGGTGGGTGGAAGGGTCTGTAGCTGTAATGTACTGTTCTTTGTTCTTTCTTAATTCCATTAACAAAAGCATACAAATGCATTTCACATGTGTACAGCAATACCAGCAACAATTATATCTAATGCTCAGTCATTTGTACCTTCCTCAATGGAAAGAGTGAGACTTGATGTGGGAGTAGATTGTCAGTATTGGTGAATCAGCCATCTGAGTAAATAAACTTTTATTGTGGATTGCAAGCCTATTTTGACTTGTCAGTGAACTGATTTGATTCACTTGTTAAATGGTTGAAAGGTATATAGCAAGTCTGTTGGCATTAGTCAAATATTGACCACAAGGCCCATTCCCATTTTTATATTGTTCTTTTATTCAGAAACCTACACAAGTATTCGATAAACCTGAAGGCCAAGACTAAAGAATATTGATTTTAAGATCGGTACTCTAATGCCGTGTAATGTTTTGCTGCTTGGCTGTTTAAAGACTCTCAACAGTTACAAAGCCTGGTCAGTAAGGCTCACCCAGCATTGTTCATTAGTGCACTCCCTGGGGTAACACTGAGGAATTTAAGATAGCGCCGTCCCAGGCTTGACCTATTTTTCTAATCAACCTGCTCAGAGATGTTATTATACACCTCTGGAGCCGGTGGGACTTGAACCCGGATCTCTCCGGTTTGATCCCCACACTCTAACCTGCTGATAAGCTGACCTCCTCCATGCTGAGAATTAGCTTCTGTTCCCTGGGGTTAACAGAACAAAATAAGAAAACAAACCAATCGGCCAGATTGCTGATCCGTCCTTGAGTACAAGCGTGTGAGTATCAGATGAAATCAGAACGGTGACAATATTAATTTTGTGCATCCGATTAGCATATTGCAATTCTGTTTCTAGCCTCATCCATTGAGAATGAGAATGCCACTGGAGAATTCTCCTCTCTACACTGGCACTCTGCTGTGGAGCTGTTCAGGAAATTGCAACACATGTGTAGTGTTAACTCAAAGATGCCATGAGGAATGACACTGGTGGATAAACCCGTAAGGAAAAGCAGCAGAAAGGATGGAGTAATTGTTCGATAAAGCATCCATACTGTTGACTTGCGCAATATCAAAACACGGTCTGTCCCAGTCTGTACAAAGTTGCAGAAACATCCATCAACTAAGAAACTCACAGGGACCATATCCCAAGCCATTGCCTTTGGAAAAGGATGAACAAAGACCTATACAGCTGCACACATACAATATCAGATCCTTCAATCTTCAGGTGACCCTTCTACTTATGGTTAGATTCAGAATCCCTACAGTCTCGGGGCAGGATTCAGCTCGTACCACCCCTCTAAAGTGCATCTCATGCAGATACCCCTACAACATCCCTATAACCCTGCATTCCCACAGCCAATCTAGCTAGCCTGCACATCCCCTGTACACTATGGGCAATTTAGCACAGTCGATCCGTTTAACTTGCCCATCTTTGGACTGTGGGAGGAAGCCACTGCACTCAGAGGAAACCCATACAGACACGGGGAGAATATGCAAACTCCACACAGACTGTTGCCCAAGGATGGAATCGTACCCAGGTCCCTGGTGCTGTGAGGCAGCAGTGCTAACACTGAGCCACTGTGCTGCTCATTACCAACAAGGGCTGACTGGGCCAAACAGCCAGTTTCACTGTTGAGAATCCAATGCGATTCAACACATTCATTCTACGCTTAAACTTTGCACTCCCCAAAGGACATATTGACCCTGATGCATGCACAATGAACTGAATATGTTTTTAGCGGGGTTATCGATGTAACATGACCAGCGAGTTGACAATCCCTTGGTGCCACAGCTATAAAGAATGACCCTCATGGCAAGTCGTTGCATTTGGAAACACGGTGTTACAATAAGAGCACATTTGGCACCCGCACTTAAGAAGTTATGATATACAGAGAAATTTCTGAGCTGTGCTCCAGCAGGTCACCACAATTTAACCTGCAACTTTTCAAATCTGACACTTAATCCATGCACATAAATCATGTAGGAGTTCTATTATTTCTTAATTATCTCTTTGTATTCAGACACATGCTCTTCCTGCTGCTCTGACTGACTCATCTGAGATTCACAGGGTCAGGCCTCTCTTTAGGCAACTGGTTTACATATATTAGAGGCCACAGAATGGTGATAGCTCAGTCAATCTTCTTTAACAGTCATACTTCCAATTGTTTGCCTCAGATGAATGGAAAAATTCCTTTGACCGCGTGCAAAGCCTATCAAAATCGTGAGTCAAGGAGAAAGGGGTTCATCGGAAAATGCTGTGGAGATTATCCAACGTACCCCAGGACGATTCATTTCAATTGCAGCTACGTAGCAAGATCTATAGGTTTTTGTTTTATTAGTAACCTCCTCCAAGATTATATGTTGCCCTCGTCACTTTGAATTTGTTCCCTGTTTCCAAACAATTAGTTATTTCAATCTTGGCTTCATCTGTTTGGCCTAGTCTGGTTGGTTTTCCTAAAAGAGCCGGACCTCAGTGAAAGGCCTCCCTCTAAGAATGGCAGGTCCTGGAAATCAAATCAGCATCCTGGCTGCTAACATTGCAGGGACTCCGGCATGGTGGCTCAGTGGTGAGCACTGCTGCCTCACAGGACCTGGGTTCGATTCCAGCATCGTGCGACTGTCTGTGTGGAGTTTGCAGGTTCTCCCTGTGTCAGTGTGGGTTTCCTCTGGGTGCTCTGGTTTCCTCCTACTGTCTAAAGATGTGCAGGTTTGATGGATTGGCCAGGCTAAATTGTTCGTAGTGTCCAGGGATGTGCAGGATAGGTGGATTGGCCAAATTGCCCGTAGTGTCCAGGGATGCGTAAGTTAGGTGGCCCATGCATGGGAAATACAGTGCAGGGAGAGCGTAGGGGTATGAATCTGAGAGGGATGCTCTTCAGAGAGCCAGTATGGACATGTTGGGCCAATTGGCCTGCTTCCACACTGTAGGGATTATATGATTCTAAACACTTCCTTTCACATTGAGATTAGTTTATTCCGAGTTTTTCACGACTGTGTCATTTGCAGGAAATGTGCCACACTGCTCTGTCACCTGTGAATCTGTGAAAATGTCGAAACTGTATCAGTCTTTCAATGATTTGAGATTTAAGACCATAAGGTATAGGATTAGACGTAGGCTATTCAGCCCATCAAGTTTGGTCCATTATTAGATCATAGCTGATCTCGTAATTCTCAATTCCACCTTCCTGTCTTTTCCCTATCACCTCTGATTCTCTCCTTGATTAATCCTGGCTGTTTCAGGCTTGAATATAATTAATGACCCAACCTCAACAGCCCTCTGCGGTAAATAATTCCCCAGATTCGCTGCATTCTAAAAGAAGAAATTCCTCCTCATCTCTGTCTTTAATGGGCAACACCTTATTCTGAGATTACGCCCTCTCATCTAAGACATTTCCACAAGGGGAAACAATCATTCTGCATCAATACTGTCAAGTATGCTTTCCTTTATTGGTCAGAGCATTCAGTATAGGAGTTGGGAGGTCATGTTGCTGCTGTACAGGACAATAGTTAGGCCACTTTTGGAATATTGCGTACAATACTGGTCTCCCTCCTTTAGGAAGGATGATGTGAAACTTGAAAGGGTTCAGAAAAGGTTTACACGGATTTTGCAAGGGTTGGAGGGTTTGAACCATAGAGAGAGGCTGAATAGGCTGGGGCTGTTTTCCCTGGAGTGTCAGAGGCTGAAGGGTAACCTTACAGAGAATAAAAAATTATGAGGGACATGAAGAGGGTAAATAGACAAGGTCTTTTCCCCAGGGTGGGGAGTCCAAAACTAGAGGACATGAGTTAAGGTGAGAGGGGAAAAATGTAAAAGGGACCTAAGGTGCAGCTTTTTCACAAAGAGGGTAGTGCATGTATGGAATGAGCTGCAAGAAGAAGTGGTGAAGGCTTGTACAACTGCAACATTTAAAAGGCATCTGGACAGGTATATGAATAGGAAGGGTTTGGAGGGATATGGGCCGAGTGCTGGCAGGTGGGACTAGATTGGGTTGGGATATCTGGTCGGCATGGACAGGTTGGACCGCAGAGTCTGTTTCTGTGCTTTACATCTCTATGACGCTATGAGTCTATGACTGTATGACTGTACGTTTCCTAAGAATGTTGTATGTTTCAATATGGTGGCGTCTCATTCTTCAAAATTCCAATGTTTTCCAGTGTAGAACCGACCCACTCAATCTCTGCTCATTTCTTTGTTGGCTGCACTTTCTGGCTTGTCTTTCTTATTTAACATCTCAAAGCCCACTCTCTTTACTGCATTTTAGCTGCAGTACATATTGTTGACATACATTGCAGCAACTCACCAAGACATTTCTTCTTTTGCCACAGGGTGTGGACATCGCTGGCTAAGACAGAATTTATTACCCATCCTAAATCCCCAATCCTTGAGGTGGTGGGGGTGAACCCCTTTGCTCTACGAAGTGTAGATGCATATGGAATGCCATTAGGTAAGGTATTTCTGCTCATAAAAGGAACAAATGGGCATAGATTCAAAGTGATCAGGAAAAGAAGCAAGGATGGAGTGAGGAAGATCTTTTTTCTCACAGCGAGCACTTAGGGTCTGGATTGCACTGCCTGGAAATGTGGTAGAGGTGGGTTCAACTGAGGCATTGAAGAGGGTACTGGGTGATTATTTGGATAGAAACAGTGCGAATGAGAAAAGGTAGGAGGTTGGAACTGGGTGATGATGCTCATTTGATGAGCTAGTACAGGCACAATGGGACAAATAGCCTCCTTCTGTATTCTGGCACTCTGTACTTCCATAAATCCTGGTCAGAACAGAAAACCCTGTACCTTCACCATGCTATTCATCAAAACTCATTGACTAACCTTATAGCAGAAGCATTATCACCACAAGTGCCAAAGCAGTTCAAGCAGATGGATCACTGTATCCTTGTTTCAATTGAGATTTAGACAATACTTAGGGGTTAAAACTAACGAGGTAAAAACAATGACTGCAGATGCTGGAAACCAGATTCTGGATCAGTGGTGCTGGAAGAGCACAGCAATTCAGGCAGCATCCGACGAGCAGCAAAATCAACGTTTCGGGCAAAAGCCTACTTAGGGGTTGCTTTGTCACTGACCTCCACATCTTGTGATCAAGTGATAATTCCACCATTTCAACCACAAGTAACTAGATCGGGGAATCACTAGATAATTGACACTGAATTACTACAATGCTGCTGAGGTGGATATAGTTAAGTGCATTAAGATCACCAACAATCTGTACTGGTCTTCCCATGTTGACGCAATGGTTAAGAAAGCACAATAACGCCTTTATCAGGCACAGACACCATTATCCTTCTCACCGCCCTTCTCAGTCCAGGGCACTCTGGTCACCACCATATGCCAAGCAGTGACCAGAGTGCAAAGAACAAACAATAGGGCAGCACAGGAATTGGCATTTTGTCCTCACTATCAGCAGATCTCCCAATCCTTGTATCATCCACAACTTACTACATTCTCCTCCAGATCATTGATATACATTACAAACAACAGAGGTCTCAGCATTGATCCCTGCAGAACGTTACAGCTCACAGTATCGGTATCAATGGTCAAGAAAGCACACCAACTCCTCTACTTCCTCAGAAGGCTAAGGAGATTTGGCATGTTCACAGATACCCTTACCAATTTTTGTAGATGCATCATAGAAAGCATCCTTTCTGGATACATTACGGTGTGGAATGGCAACTGCTCATCCCAAGACCACAATAAATTACAGAGAGTTGTGAACGCAGTCCAGTCCATCAGGAAAAGCAGCCTTCCATTCATTGACTCCTTCTATCCCGCTGCCTTGGAAAAACAGCCAACATAATCAAAGACCCTCCTACCCCGCTTATACTCTCTTCTATCACATGGAAGGTACAAAAGTTTGAAAACAGGTACCAACAGATTCAAGAACAGCTTCTTCCCCACTGTTATCAGACTTATGAATGGACAACTCACATATTAGAGTTGATACAGTTTCTCTGCACCTTCTCTGTAGCTGTAACACTATATGCTGCATTCTGTTCTTGATGAAGAGCTTATGCTCAAAACGTCGATTCTCCTGCTCTTCAGATGCTGCCTTACCAGCTGTACTTTTCCAACACCACACTCTTCGACTCTGATCTTCAGCATCTGCAGTCCTCACTTTTTCCTCCATTCTGTTCTATTACCCTGATGTACTTATGATTTATCTGGCTAGCACGCAACACAATGCTTTTCATTGTATCTTGGTATAATAAATCAAATCAAATCTCCAAACAGAAAAACACCCTCTCACCACTCCTCTCTGACTAAGCCAGTTCTGAATTCAACTGTATCCAACTTACCTGCTCACTGTGGATTCCCTATGATCCCTTTTGTATCAACCTGCCATGTGTAACCTTGTCGAATGTCCATATAGACATCATCTACCATTATCAATCATCATCTTTGTCACTTCCTGAAAAAGCTCAATCAAGTTGGTGAAATATGACCTTCCCCACACAAAACAATGCTGCCTATCACTAATAAGTCCATATTTTCCCAAATGCAAATAAATTCTATCCCAATCTTGTCCAATAACTTCCCTACTACTGTTGTAAGGTTCACCGGCCTGTAATTTCCCAGATTAAACCTGTCACCCTAATTAAACAAAGGAGCAATGTTGGCTATTCTCCAACCCCCTGGAATCTCTCCTGTGACTAAATAGGATACAAACATTTTGTATAAGGTGCCAGCAATTACCTCACCTGCTTCCCTCAGCATTCTGGGATAGATCAAATCAGGTACTGAAGACTCGTCTACCAGGAATACCCAGCAATAAATTTCCAAAATACCCAGTACCACCCTCTTTGTTATGTTAGCATGTTCCAGGATATCAAAATACTCCTCCCCGAGAGTCACTGTCCACCATGTCCTTCTCCTGTGTGAATATCAACGCAAAATATTTGCCAAGGACTCCACCCACAGCCTTTGGCTCCAACACATAAATATTGTGATAATTACCCTTCTTCCAATTTAATACTTTCACCTGAAGACTACACTTATACTTATCCAAAAATAGCTTAAAATTTACAGAATTATGGTCAAGTATTTAAATGTAATATCTTCCTATTCCTAGCCTCACTGGCCCGTGACACAGGAAGTAATCATGAGATTGCAACCTTCAAGGTCCTGCTTTTCAACTTCTTGCCAAACTCTCTTTTCAGTGCCTCATCTCTCTATCTGCTGATATCATTGATACCAACATGGATCATGACTACCCTCACCCTTCAGAATATCCTGTACCTCAGTGACATCTTTGACCTTGCCACCAAGGAGGCAACATACCATCCTAGAGTCTTGTTTGTGGTCACAGAAAGGTCAATATGTGCCCCTAACTCTCAACTGTCCTCCCAATATTGCCCACTTCGAGCCTCCCGGCTGTACAACAGTCGTGCCACTGGTCTAGCTGTTGCTGTTGCTTTCCCCTGAGAGGCCATTCCCTCCGAACAGTATCTGAAACAGTAATACCTGTGTGATAGAGGAATGGCCACAGGGGATTCCTGCACTGCCTGCCCTGTTTACTCACCTCTTCTCTGTCTGTGATGCCCTTACTGGCGGTGTGACCAATACGCTAAATTGCTATCTGCAACATTCTCAGTCTCATGGACGCTCCATAGTGAATCCTTCCACTGCTCCCGGCGCTCCATGTGGTAAATCAGAAGCTGCAGCTGAGCACACTTCCTGCATTTGGACTCACCATGGAGACTGGAAATGGCTCTGATTTCCCACAGATTTCCCACAGATTACAGGAAGAGTATTCCACGGAGACAAGCTCTCCTGCCGTTGTGAACTTTATCGACTAAATCAACCTTAGCAGTGACAGATAATAATCCAGAAATCAATTAAACACCCTTACCCACTACTTACCAAACTCAGGACTCTCATTCCCACTCCTCAGGGATTTACCCCCCTATTCACCCCCAGGTTCACTCTGACTGACCCCGCTCCTCAGGGATTTACCCTCCTGTTCACTCCCAGGTTCACTCTGACTGACCCCGCTCCTCAGGGATTTATCCCCCTGTTCCCCCCTCCGTTCAGTCTGACTGACCCCACTCCTCAGGTATTTATCCCCCTGTTCTCCCCTCGGCTCAGTCTGACTGACCCCACTCCTCAGGGATTTATCCCCCTGTTCCCCCCTCGGTTCAGTCTGACTGACCCCACTCCTCAGGGATTTATCCCTCTGTTCTCCCCTCGGTTCAGTCTGACTGACCCCACTCCTCAGGGATTTATCCCTCTGTTCTCCCCTCGGCTCAGTCTGACTGACCCCACTCCTCAGGTATTTATCCCCCTGTTCTCCCCTCGGCTCAGTCTGACTGACCCCGCTCCTCAGGGATTTATCCCCCTGTTCCCCCCTCGGTTCAGTCTGACTGACCCCCTCCTCAGGGATTTATTCCCCCTGTTCACCCCTGGGTTCAGTCTGACCCCACTCCTCAGGGACTTATCTCTCTGTCCATCCCTCAGTTCACTCTGACCAACCCCACTCCTCAGGGAATTATCCCTCTGTCCATCCCCAGATTCACTCTGACCCCACTCCTCAGGTATTTATCCCCCTGTTCCCCCCTCGGCTCAGTCTGACTGACCCCGCTCCTCAGGGATTTATCCCCCTGTTCCCCCCTCGGTTCAGTCTGACTGACCCCGCTCCACAGGGGTTTATCCCCCTGTTCCCTCCTTCGGTTCAGTCTGACTGACCCCGCTCCTCAGGGATTTATCCCCCTGTTCTCCCCTTCGGTTCAGTCTGACTGACCCCGCTCCTCAGGGATTTATCCCCCTGATCTCCCCTCGGATCAGTCTGAC
Source organism: Chiloscyllium plagiosum (assembly GCF_004010195.1). Lineage (NCBI taxonomy): Eukaryota > Metazoa > Chordata > Chondrichthyes > Orectolobiformes > Hemiscylliidae > Chiloscyllium > Chiloscyllium plagiosum. Next base: position 8,340,736 of record NC_057749.1, read on the forward strand.
TGACCCCGCTCCTCAGGGATTTATGCTGCTGCTGCACACCCCTAGGTTGGCCCTGTTGCTGTTGCTCTCTCTGTTCGACTGACGTCCGTCCAGGCCCCGCTAAATTTCAAGAGGTGTGACCACCAAGTGCAAGTACTTCCTTTTTTATTGTTGAGTGTAGAATCTTCTTCAACAGACCACACTGCACTTACTGAGCAATCAGGGGAACTCAGCTTGTCATCTCTTTGGCCATCACTAAGTTGCTGAAGCAAGCAGTTACCTGCAGACTCTCTTGCAGTGACGCCTGGTACAGTGGACACATCATCTCCAGTGGCGGTGATTCAACTGCAGTCACTATATAAATGCAGATTCTTTCTCCCCAGAGTTTGAACACATACTGACAACAACTGCAACGAAAGGACACATACAGTGCCAAATAGCAGGTTAAAGCCAGCCCCGTATTTAATGCAACACAAAACTCTTGTGTACATAATCAGAGAAGCAACAAAACAACAGCAGTTCTGACTTTAGACTGAGGCTCAAACGCCGCCTTATTGCAACCTCACTCAGCATTCAAATGACGTACAGCACAGGATAACGCAAAGAGCAGAGCAAGAAAATAAATATAAATGTCTCGATAAGTGATAAAGTGGGTGAGAGGAAGTGGTAGCCTCCTCCCAGAGCGAGGCTACCAAGTGAACACATTGCTCTGATTTAATCCCCACAAGGAAGGGTCAGGTAGGTTTACAGAGCTGCAATGTTGTTGTATAGAATGGACCAACATTTACGCATTAACTTGCAGGTCACTGCCCTTCACTTGTTCTGGATTCACAGGTTCAAAAACACTTAGGCAAAGTGCGAAAACTCGACACAATGCGTGCTGGTAACTCATGGCCGGCTGAGCAAGGCTGACCAAGAAAAATTACATCGAGTTCAAATGACTGATTTATGAAATGAAAGGATTGTGGATTGTTGACTTGAAAGCCTGCAGCAGCCGAGAGAGACTATCACAGAATCACTGAAGGGTTACAGTGCAGAAGGAGGCCATTTGGTCCATTACGTCTGCACTGGACCTTCAAATGTCAGAGGAAGTGGTAGATGCAGGTACAGTTACAATCTTTAAAAGATATTTGGATAAGTTCCTGAGTAGGAAAGGTTGGAGGGATATGGACCAAGCGCAGGTAGTGGGACTAGTTTAGTTTGGAATGATGGTCAGCATGGACTGGTTGGACTGAAGGGTCTGTTTCCGTGCTGTGTGATTCAATGAGACTATTTGGCAAATCATGCCTGTGCTGTCCCCATGAAAGTCCTTTAGATGTCATCCTTCCCCACTCAGCTCTTTTCCCCCAAGTTTCTAAAAAACGTTTTGTCAAGTGCTTATCCAACTCCCTCTTCAAAATTGCTAAGGAATCTGCTTCTAGATTCAGTCATAAAAAATAATCCCCTCATCTCTGATTGTCCTATTAGTTATCCTTAATCTGGCTATGGATCCTTGTGCTAGTCGGACTATGCTCTCCCTATTTACTCTATTAAAAAACCCTTCAAGTGCCAGTGTTGGACTAGGGTGGACCAGGTGAAAAGTGAACCTGTTGAAGGGGTTGTGCTCTGAAAGCTTGTGATTTCAAATAAATCTGTTGGACTATAACCTGGTGTCGTTTGACTTTTGACCTTCAAAGGTTGGAATGCTCTCTATTACATCTTGCAAATGCAAGGCGAAACAATATGTTTTTCACATAGCGAGTAGTTAAAATGCACTGGCTGGAAGTGTAGTGGATGCAGGTTCAACCGAGGCTTTCAAGAGGGAATGGGAAGGTGGTTTAAATTGAAATAATTGCAGGGTTACAGGGAAAAGGCAAGAGAGAGCCACAACTGACCTTGATCTGTGGCTCTACGATTTCCTCTGAACCTGTTAATCTCTTAGAAGCACAATCTCAGCTTCCCTATTCTCTCCATATAACTGCATCCCTAAAGATCTCCCCTGCTTATTGCTTGATGCAGTGCTGTTACAACACGGGGTAAACCCTGCTGCTTAATTTAAAACAGCAGCACAGAAACAATTTATCCCATGCAATAATCTGTGAAAATTGGAGAAGCCAAGAACTATTTAAAGTGAAAATCAACAACTTATCTCAAAACCAAGCAGCTTTCAATTTTCTCTGTATTCCTGTTTCTTTTCTCCTTCTTGGGGATTCTGCTTCAACAGGTTAATGATAGATAAAGGTATCTTCAAGAGAGCTATTTTTCTAGGCAATGCGCAGATGTCTTGGCTTGGCAGTTCTCCTCTTGACTGTTCAATTTTCCCCAGTCTTAAACCCCCAAAGCATCAGAATGTGTCATTGGCTTTTAAGATCATCAATATATTCAATTCAAACTTGATTGGAATTTGGTATTTTCGGGTATAATTTAAACTGATTGGTCAAATTCAAATTTGCTTTTTGACTCATAGCAACTCAGCCCGTGTTATCTGTTCTGAACCAAATGTTACATTATTTCTTACTTAGAACATTTGGTGCTGTCACTGCTAGCTTTTAGCTCTCTTAAAGGTATGGTACACCCACATCTTCATAACAGAGTCTAGGCACAATATACCAGCTGCAGTCTTACTAGTGATTTATAAATATTTAGGATAGTTTCCTAGCTTTTATATTCCATACTTCCATTTATACACTCATTTGACAGAATATTCCAAGCTCTTGACGTCTACGAACCAGAAAAGGACAAGGACATCAGATACATGGGAACATCACCACCTGCAAGTGTCCCTTCAAATCGCACTCCATCTGACTTGGAAATGTATCACCATTCCTTCAGTGTCACTGGGTCAAAATAGAACATAAAACATAGAACATAGAACCATACAACACAGGAACTGGCCCCTCAGCCAACCGTGGTGTGCCAAACGTGGTGCCAACTAAACTAATCCTTTCTGCCTGCTTTTGGTCCATATCCCTCTATTCTTTGCATATTCATGTGCTTATCTAAAAGCCCGTCTCCTATCTGCCTCCACTACCACCCCTGACAACATGTCCCAGACTCCTACTGCTCTCTGTGTATAAGATTTGCCCCTCACATCTCCTTTGAACTTTCCCTCTCTGACCTTAAAAATATGACCCTGTAACTCCCTTCCGAACAGCATTATGCATCTACCTACTGCACATGGACTGCCGAGGTTCAAGGAGACTGTTCACCAACACCTTCTTGAGGGCAACTAGGGGCAGGCAATAAAAATAATGCACATCCAGCAGCATCCACATCCCCATGAATGAATAGATTAAAAACTACCCTCCAGGGGCTGCAGAGGTTCAAGAAGACAGATGGCCATCACCTTCCATGGAGCAATTAGGGATTAGCAATAAATATTGGCCCAGCCAGTGGTGCACACATCTCGTTAGTCACTTTAAAAATCCAACAATATTGTCATCTTTAAAAGCCCTATCAACATGTCCCACCATCTCTAAAGATTTATGTACAGGGCTCCCCAATTTATAAATGTCCGACATACAAACACTCATTCTTATGGACATGATTTCATACTGGAGTGTAATTTGAAAGACCCACCATATGACCATTTATCATACTTGAGAATAGCTGCTCTACATTGTCCTTCATTGTGTTCCTACTTGATTACAAATTGACTTACAAATGGACTTTAGAATAGAGCCCGTTCACAACCCAAAGGCTACGTCTATGTGTAACTCTCTGTCTTTTTTTTCCTGTGCCATTTTAAATGCTTAATATGAAGTGCAGAATATATCATTTATCCCCATTCTTCATTACAAAACATAAAACTTCATCCTTCTCTGCATTAAACTGCATCTGTCATGTGTGTGACTATCTGACCCCTCCCACTGTTTACCACATTGCCGAATCTAGTACATCTGTGTACTCTGAAGTTATCCCTTAGAACGAGAGGTCATCCTTTTAGAATACAGGGTAGCAGGTTTAAAATAGAAATGAGGAGAAATTACTTCTCTCCAAAGGTCATGAATCTGTGGAACGCATTATCCCAGAGTATGGTGGATGCTGAGATGTGAAGTAATTTTAAGGAGGCGATAGACAGATTCTTAATTTTAGATTAGATTACTTACAGTGTGGAAACAGGCCCTTCAGCCCAACAAGTCCACACCAACCCTCCGAAGAGCAGCTGACCCAGACCCATTCTCCTACAGTTACCCCTTCACCTAACACTACAGGCAATTTAGCACAGCCAATTCACCTAACCTGCACATTTTTGGACTGTGGGAGGAAGCTGGAGCACCCAGAGGAAACCCACGCAGATATGAGGAGAATGTGCAAGCTCCACACAGACAGTTGCCTGAGGCGGGAATTGAACCCGGGTCTCTGGCATTGTGAGGCAGCAGTGCTAACCACTTTAAAGGGTGATGGAGCGGGAGAAGGAAAGTGTAGAGTTGAGGCTGAGATGAGATCAGCCATGATCTTGTTGAATGTCATGATATGCAACTGCCGGTGTTGAAGTGGGGTAGACAAAGTCAGAAGTCACATGACACCAGGTTATCGTCCAACAGGTTTATTTGAAATCACAAGCTTTTGGAGCGCTGCTCCTTCATCAGGTGAAGTGAAGAGATGACACACCATTTGTATGATAATTTGATGTCTCTGATTATAAATTCTGTGCCTGTGTGTCTTCACTTCACTTTACCTGACAAAGGGGCAGCGCTCCAAAAGCTTGTGATTTCAAATAAATCTGTTGGACTATAACCAGGTGTCATGTGACTTCTGACTTTCTTGAATAACAGAGCAGGATAGAAGGGTTCAATTGCCTGTTCCTAGCTCTTATGTTCTTATATATCCAGGTCAGCAGATGGAATATAACATGGGAAAATGTGAAGTAATACACTTTGGTAGGAAGAATAGAGGAGTTGAATATTGTTTAAATGGAGAAGGACTACAGAAAGTTGTAGCACTGAGAATCTGGGAGTGCATAAAAGTTAGCATCCAGGTTCAGCAGGTAACAGTGAAGTCAAGTAGAATGTTGTCCTTTATTTCAAAGGGAGTGGAATGTAAAAGTAAGAAGGTCTTGTTAATTACGCAAGGCACTAGTCAGAAACAAAAGCAGAAGTGGCTGGAAAATCTCAGCAGGTCTGGCAGCATCTGTGAAGAGAAATCAAAGTTAATGTTTCGAGTCCAGTGACCCTTCTTCAGAACTAGCCAGAACACAGCTGGAATACTGTGAACAGTTTATCTTTATCAAAGCAAAGGTGTGATGACATTGAAGGCTGTCCAGAGAAGGTTCATCAGGCTGTTACCAGGTATGAGGGGACTGTCTTGTAGGGGGAGAAGTTGAGTCTATACTTATTGGAGTTTCAAAGAATGACAGGTGATGTTATTGAAACATACAAGATTCTTACAGAACTTAACAAGTTAGATCCAGAGCTGTTGTTTCTCCTTGTGGGAGAGTCTAGGACCAGAGGGCATCATCTCAGAATAAGGGGTTGCACACATAAGACAGAGATAAGGAGGAAGTTTTCCTCTTAAGAGATCTTGGAGTGCAGGTTCATAGCTCCTTGAAAGTGGAGTCGCAGGTAGATAGGATAGCGAAGAAGGCGTTTGGTATGCTTTCTTATATCAGTCAGAGTATTGAGTACAGGAGTTGGGAGGTCATGTTGCGGCTGTAAAGGACATTGGTTAGGCCACTGTTGGAATATTGCGTGCAATTTTGGTCTCCTTCCTTTTGGAAAGATGTTGTGAAACCTGAAAGGGTTCAGAAAAGATTTACAAGGATCTTGCCACGGTTGGAGGGTTTGAGCTATAGGGAGAGGCTGAACAGGCTGGATCTGTTTTCCCTGGAGCATCGGAGGCTGAGGGGTGACCTTATAGAGATTGGGTTGTGATATCTGGTCGGCATGGACGGGTTGGACCGAAGGGTCTGTTTCCGTGCTGTATATCTCTATGACTGAATGACTGTCAGAAGATAACGAAATTCTTTACTGCAAAAGGCCATCAAGGTGGTTTTATTAAGTGCATTTGAAGCTCTGAGATAGGCAGGTTTTTAATCAGGAAGGGAATAAAGACTTATAGGGAAAAGGAAGTGGAATCAAGAATTGGCAGATCAGACACAATCTTTTACAATGGCACAACAGACTGGATGGCCTGAATGGCCTACATCTGCTCCTTCATCTTATGGTCTTATAATATACGTCAAAAAAGAGGTTCTCGAAGAAGGGACTGGAACTTGTCAAATGCTAGCTCATGTCCACTGCCATTGATTGACAAAGTGTAATTGTGCAGCTTCAGAGAGGTTAAATAGCACTTTTATAGTCGTCCACACAACACGTGATTATGGAATGGAATTCAAATGAGCATTGACAACGAGACAGTTTGAACTTTTGATGGTGAATGAAAGGAAATAAATAAATTAATATTTGTCAAAAAGTAAATGGGTGGAAGCTCATGCGGTCTGAGGGATGGGGTGAGATTGGTGGTAGAGTCAGGTGACAAATGAAGTAGGGCCCGTTTTGACACCAAAATCATCTCACTCTATCTCTTACGCTTTTCACAAGCAGCATAGTGAGATTCTCACTGAACAGTAGCCAGATAACAATTGAGGATCATTATTGCCTTATTAGCAGCCCAGATCCTCTGATTCATATTCAGTGAGATACAGCTCACCACTTACTTGAGAGAGATGCAGTTATTCAAGGAGATGAGAGTGGGTGGGCACAGCTTATACTGGCGAGATAAAGGTTGGGAGTGTCCCCAAGTGAGGGAGTCAGCAGCGCAGAGGCCACGCAGAGTTAGTAGCATTGGTGTTTGGGCTGATAAGATCAAGTAGCTGAATGGTTAGCACAGCTGCCTTACAGCAACAGTGAACTGGGTTCGATTCCACCTTTAGGTAACTGTCCGTGGGGAATTTGCATATTCTCCTCATGTCTGTGTGGCTCCCCTCCAGGTGCACCCACAGTCTAAAGAAGTGCAGGGTAGGTGGATTGGCCATGCTAAATTGTCCATAGTGTCCAGGGATGTGAATGTCCATCCATTCACTATCGCCGGGTTGGCAGTGTATTCCATCCATTCACCATCGCTGGGTTGGCAGTGTATTCCATCCATTTACCATCACTGGGTTGGCAGTGTATTCCATCCGTTCACCATAACTGGGTTGGCAGTGTATTCCATCCATTCACCATCGCTGGGTTGGCAGTGTATTCCATCCGTTTACCATCACTGGGTTGGCAGTGTATTCCATCCGTTGGAAATTGCTGTGTTATAGCGTAGAGGGGTGGGTCTGCATCGTATGCTCTTTGAAGGTGCAGTGTAGACCCGATGGACTGAATGGCCTGTTTCTACTCAGTAGGGATTCTATGAAGTGAGGGGAGATTGTGCAGGCAATAGTGAGCATGGCAGAGCAAGCCCACAAGATAGCAGATGCAGGGGAGCATCACTGCCTGCCAGTTATCCTCAAAGACATTCACCATCTCTGGGTTGGCAGTGTATTCCATCCATTCACCATCGCTGGTATGGCAGTGTATTCCATCCGTTTACCATCACTGGGTTGGCAGTGTATTCCATCCGTTCACCATAACTGGGTTGGCAGTGTATTCCATCCATTCACCATCGCTGGGTTGGCAGTGCATTCCATCCATTCACCATCACTGGGTTGACAGTGTGCCGGAGGGGTGGAGAGATAAATTAGAGGGAGTGGGCCTGGATGGAAGGTAGCTGAGAGTGCGGTAAGTAGACAGAGGTGGGCAAAATGGTGATAGGTTGGAGAAGAGGATGGAGTGGATAGGTGTTGATGATGTGTGTTTGGAGGGTCCCAAGGCGGAAGATGAGGTGTTCTTCCTCCAGTCGTCAGATGGTGAGGGTGTGGCGATGGAGGAGGCCCAGGACCCACATGTCCTTGGCAGAGTGGGAAGGGGAGTTGAAGTGTTCGGCCATGGGGTGGTAGTTGCAGAGCGCTTCAGAGAACACCTCCGGGACACTCGCACCAACCAACCTCACTATCGCTGAAGTGTTCAGCCACGGGGTGGTGAGATTGGTTGGTGCGGATGTCCACACGGGATCAATGTGGATTTCACCAGTTTCCTCATTTCCCCTCCCCCCACCATATCCCAGTTCCAACCTTCCAACTCGGCACTGCCCTCATGACCTGTCCTACCTATCTTCCTTCCCACCTATCCACTCTACTCTCTTCTCCAACCTATCAACATTATGCCCACCTCCATCTACCTTTGGCATTCTCAGCTACCTTCCCCCCAGCCCCACTCCCTCTCATTTATCTCTCCACCCCCTCGGCTCACAAGCGCATTCCTGATGAAGGGCTCTTGCCCGAAACATCAATTCTCCTGTTCCTCAGATCCTGCCTGACCTGCGTGCTTTTCCAGCATCACACTCTTGACCCTTTAGTTCAACCAATCCACCCTGATCATAATCCCAAATTAAACTAGTCCCACATGTCTGTACTTGGCCCATATCTCTCACCAATGTTTATGGATGCACCATAGAATGCATTCTATCCAGATGCATCACAGCTTGGTATGACAACTGCTCTGCCCAGGATTGTAAGAAGCTACAAAGAGTTGTGAACACAGCCTGGTCCATCACACAAACCAGCCTTCCATCCATTGACCCCGGAAAGTTGGCAACATCATCAAAGATCCCTCCCACCCCGGTTATAATCTCTTCCACCCTCTTCTGTCAGGCAGAAGATACAAAAGCTTAAACACACGGACCAACAGATTCAAGAACAGCTTCTTCCCCGCTGTTATTAGACTGCTGAATGTGCCTCTCAAATTTCAAATCGAATGCTCTTGCTTTTTGTGCAGCCATAACTTTGTTTTCCCACTCTGTTCAGTCACCCTTTGATCTTTGTATGGTATGATCTGTCCGTACTGCATGCAAGACAGAACTTTTCACTGTACCCCGGTACTTGTGACAATAATAAGTCAAATCAAATCAACATTTCTTATTTATGTACTCATTCAAATGTCTTTTAAATGTTGTGACTGCATCAGCATTCATCACTTCCTCTGGAAGTTCATTCCACACATGAACCACGGAATCAATCAATAAAAACGAGCTATGTACAGAAGCAGAGATAAGTTGAGTGTGAGGTATCACACAGAAGATGTATCACTAATGACGATGTAGCAGAGAAGGGGTTTGACCTTCTTCCTACTCTGTTGCGCATTTTTCAGGAGGACACTGACCCAGGTGGTAAACTTGGGCCAGGGTGGCATGGATCTGATCTCATGGCCTCCACTGCTGGCCCATGGAGGGAGAGAAAGTCCTGACTGTGGACAACCCATTCAGCACAACCTCCAGGTCTTTTGCAAGAATGCCAGTGAATTCCTGCATATCCAGTGAGTGGCGAGTTACAGGTACGTGGTGAGATGGGATTTAAATCAGATGTAAAAGACTTCATGGGGCATGACAGGTAATTGACAAGGAGAGATTGGTAAGAAAACGCAAGAAAACTCAGTAAGCTTTGTGGTAAAAACCTATAAAGTAAGTTTGATGTGACTCAGATATAGCCAAAAACAGTATCATAGATTCTCTATAGTTCAAAGTTTGTGCGAAGATTTGTAGCTCGGGTGCTCGTTGTTGTGGTTCTGTTCGCCGAGCTGGAAGTTTTTGTTGCAAACGTTTCGTCCCCTGGCTAGGCGACATCATCAGTGCTTGGGAGCCTCCTGCGAAGCGCTTCTTTGATGTTTCCTCCGGTGTTTATAGTGGTCTGTCCCTGCCGCTTCCGGTTGTTAGTTTCAGCTGTCCGCTGTAGTGGTTGGTATATTGGGTCCAGGTCGGTGTGTTTGAACATCAACTAGCCACGAAGCGACACGACCAGCTATCCTTAGTAGCTACACACGCAGACAACAAGCAACATGAATTCGACTGGGACAACACTACTATCATAGGGCAAGCCAGACAGAGAACAGCCAGGGAATTCCTAGAGGCATGGCATTCATCCACAAACTCCATCAACAAACACATCGACCCAGACCCAATATACCAACCACTACAGTGGACAGCTGAAACTAACAACCGGAAGCGGCAGGGACAGACCACTATAAACACCGGAGGAAACATCAAAGAAGCGCTTCGCAGGAGGCTCCCAAGCACTGATGATGTCGCCTAGCCAGGGGACGAAAAGTTTGCAACAAAAACTTCCAGCTCGGCGAACAGAACCACAGCATTCTCTATAGTGTGGATGCAGGCCAGTCAGCCCTTCAAGTCCACAATGATCTCATTGAAAACCCACCCCTCTACCTGTAACCCTCCATTTCCCATGGCTAATCCACCTAGCCAGCAAATCCCTGGATAATTTAGCATGGCCAATCCACCCAGCCTGCACATCGTTACACTGGGGGAGGAAACCCATGCAAACATGGAGACTCCACACGTGTGCAAACTCCACACAGGCAGTCGCCCGAGGGTGGAACTGTACCTGAGGCAGCAGTGCTAACCACTTATCTACTGTGCCTCCTTAATAAGATTCCCCAGTAAGATTCAGCTCAAGAAAAAGGCATGAAGGAAGCATAAGCTTTGGAAGCAAGAGACAGGTTTTGTTCATGAGCTAGGATATCTATAGAGGGCTGAACAGCCTCCACTGGTACCTTATTTCATTACAGCTTCAGTCTTCCTGCATATCACACAACAACAAACGCTGTCTGAAATAGGTTGAAAGTTATTTAGCTGCTTGCTAAATAATAAATACTGTTTTATCACTACTCAAAACAGCTTGGTTCTGAATCACCGACAGCTTGTTGCTCTCAAATGGAAGTGTTCGTATCGAGTAGTGGGTGGCTTGATACCATCTAGCAGTGGGTGGAGCAGTCACTAGATGACAAAATGAGAGAGAGATCATTTCGCTTAACCGAGTTTGCCAAGCCAGTAAAAAAAAACTTTCCCCCTCTCTCACAGAATCTGATCGTTTCCTAAACGATTCTGAGGGCTTTTTTTTAATACGTCCACTCTGTCATGGTACTCAATTTTTGTTTTTAGTTGAAGGACTCTTTGATAAGTAGATCAGTAATGGTGCACCCCTCATCTCAATTATAAAACTATGTATTAGTCGTAATAGGAAAGTGTAAGTATGTTCAGAGTGTATTCATAGTGCTTTTATAAGAGCAGGTATTATTTACTGAGACCGGTGGGTTGGCTCTTCCTGTACTGGAGGAGAAAGTGAGGACTGCAGATGCTAAAGATCAGAGTCGAAAGTGGCGTGTTGGAAAAGCACAGCAGGCCAGGGCAGCATCCAAGGAGCAGGAGAATCGCGTTTCGGGCATAAGCCTTTCATCCTAACGACGGGTTTATGCCCGAAACGTCGATTCTCCTGCACCTCAGATGCTGCCTGTCCTGCTGTGCTTTTCCAGTGCCCCACTCTCGACTATCTCTGTATTCTACTCAATCTTCCACTACGCCTTCCCTCCTTGGTGAGACAACCAGCTAACTCTATCCTGTCCATTTGATGGCCCCATTTTAAACTGAGCTCCAGGCTCCCATTTCCCATTTATTTTGCAAAAGCCCACCCCACCGCCTGGACAAGTCTCTGTGGACTCCCAGGCAGACCCATGAGCCTAGTTTGTAACTCGCCATTTTTTTTCTTTGTTCATTCACAGGACTAGGCCAACATTTATTAGCCATAGTGGATTAAGCCTTTCTGTGCTGCATCACTTTTATGCAGGAAGATGTGATTAGAAAGGGCATCTGGTTATCTTTGGGTTGGCATGGACAAGATGGGCTGAATGGAACCCTTTAGCATTGTATCATTTCTAGGGTTCTAAGAGTCTAACCACATATAAGTCAGAAATTGCTGGAAAAGCTTAGCAGGCCTGTGGAGAGAAATCAAAAGTTAATGTTTCAGGTTGAATCCCTTCACCCGAAACATTAACTCTGATTTGTCTCCGCAGATGTTGCCAAACCTGCTGAGCTTTTCCAACAATTTCAATTTTTTTGTTTCTGATTGACAGCATCTGCAGTTCTTTAGGTTTTTTTTAATTTCACATCTAAGTCAGACCAGGTAAGGTCAGCGGTTTCCTTCCCTAAAGTCTATCAGTGAACCAGATGAGTTTTTACAACAATCGCCAACACTTTCACAGTCATCATTTGACTCCCAACTCCTTGGAAATTTTACTGAATTCAAATTCCACCATCTGCCATGGCAGGGTTTGAATGCAGGTCACCAGAGTAATACGCAGGGGAAGGGTTTATGCCCAAAACATCAATTTGCCTGCTTCTCCGATGCTGCCTGACCTGCTGTGCTTTTCCTGCACCACACTCTGGTCTCTGGATTAATAGTCCAGCAATAATACCAGGAGCCATCGCCTTTGGTTATTAATAGTTATTTGGTAGAACAGACCTTGAGTATTGTTGAGAACAAACGACACTTTGTTGAAACTTTACATCATGCACTCATCAGAACAATGCCCAAGAATACCAGGGAAGACAAGGCCAACATGTCAACTGTATGAGAAGAGTGTGTGGTTTGGTCAGCAAGTAAACTGATTGGATTTGTTTTCATATTTTTTTTTTGTTGACAGGCTGTAGGCATCAATGGCATTTATTGGCCTTCCCTAATTTCTACGTTGATGAACTGAATCTTCAAGTCAATCCCACACATAATATATTTGTGTTGATATCCTGAAGGAAAAGATGTGCCTTCAGAACTTTTTGTCTTCTGTTCATCAAGACGGATAAAGTCATAGAGTCATGCAGCACAGAAACAGACCCTTTGGTCCAACTCGTCCATGCCAATCAGGCATCCCAATCTCGCCTAGTCCCATTTGCCAGCATTTGGCCCATATCCCTCTAAACCCTTTCTATTATTGTACCCATGGCAAAAATGTATTAATACTAAATTTGAAATGGACCAACAATTTATACTACTGGGGAGGGACGGTGACCTCACTGGTTAGCATGCTGCCTCATAGCACCAGGGAAAAGGGTTCAATTCCAGCCTTGGTTGACTGTGTGGAGTTTGCACATTCTCCCCGTGTCTGCGTGGGTTTGCTCCGGTTTCCACCCACAATCCAAAGACATGCAGGTTGGGTGAATTGGCCATGATAAATTGTCCATAGTGTTCAGGGATGTATAAGTTAGGCGCATTAGTCAGGAGTAAACGTAGGGCAGGGGGAATGGGTCAGGGTGGGTTACTCTTCAGAGGGTAGGTGTGGACATGTTGGGCTGAAAGGCTGAGGGATTCTATGATATAGGAGAATGGATGGAATGTTGATTCCAATTAGTCAAAGATTTGCCATAGAAAGTTTCTCTCAGGTGGTTGTGGGTATCTGACACTCACTGCCTGAAAGGATAATAGAGATAGGAACCCTCAAATCTTTAGAGAAATATTAAGGTGAGCATCAGAATCACAAGAGCATACAAGACGACAGGCTAAGTGCTGCAAAATGGGATTAGAAGGGATAGATGTTTGATGACCAGCACATTAGTGATGGGTCAAAGGGCCACTTTCCATGCTGTAAAAACGTTTTGAAGAATAATTTTGTTAAAAATTGATCCCGGTGCAATCTGCCAGAGCTTGGGCAGATACAATAGAAACACGAAGGAAAGCAAAGTTACCACGGTAACTCTCTTTTTGGCTGGAGTGCCTAGGCTGAGGTCATGACTCTCAGTGAAATCTTCTGCTAAACACCAACCGTATTGAATGCAAAGTCACAATATCAAGATGGGATAAAAGGAGAAAATGAAGCCAGATATTTCTGTCATTGGCAAGTCATTTCACAGAGAGAAGCACGAGACACCTGGGAATAAACCTACCCCATCATTGATAGCCACATTGCATTATAGGGAGCGGATACATAATGAGAATGACAGATACCATGGAAACCTTAAACAAAACAAAAGCACATGACCAGCTGCTGCATTCTTTGCAGCCTGGATATCACCATGGCAACAGTAGGGATGTGTTGACATTCTCTGTAATTCTCCCCACTATCTCCTTGACATCGGAATCTGACTGTGGAGAGTCTTGGTCAAGGATTCTAATTGAGAAGTTCCTGCACTATTTTCCTATTAGGAACGGTGGCTCAGTGGCAGTTTTCAATCCTAGCCGTCGTAGCACAAGAGAACATTCAAACATTCAAAGTGCTTTTTCATACACCATAACACACCAAAACAGGCCATTCAACCCGTCCAGTCTGTTCTGGTGTCCATGCTTCACCCAAACCTCCTTCCTTTTCTTCCTCAGCTAAATCTAAAATCATAACCTTCTCTACTCCCTTCTCCCTCAGACACTTTGGTTCTTTATAGAGCTCTACCAGGGTCCGTTTAAACGTTGAATATTTCTGTTTTCGGTAGTGAGAAGGGTTTGAATCCTTTCCCTTTTGTTTGTTACTATTTAGCCTTCCCAGGTACCAAGCTCAAAGGAATGAGCATCACAGAATCATACAGCACAGGAGGAGGCCATTCACCCATCATGCTTATGATAACTCATTGAACGAATCAGCTCAACTATCCTGCTTTTCCCTACATCTCTTTTCTTTATGTCCTTTTGAATGATATATCCAATTTCCATTGAAAGTCACTCTTCATGTGCTTCCTCCAGCCTTTCAGACAACATATTCCAGCTTGCAACTCAATGACCTTTTCTCTGTATCGATTTGCCCAGTTTATTGAGGAACAAATGACTGCAGATGCTGGAATCTGTGCTGGAAAGAAAAATTGCTGGAGATCACAGCGAGTCAGGCAGCATCCATGGCGAGAGAGCAAGCTAATGTTTCGAGTCAAGATGTCCTCTTCATCAGAGTCAACATGAAGTGTGGAGGGAGGCAGCATTTATGCAATAGTTGGAGGGCTGGGGAGAAAGGGTGCTGATACAGCAGATCAAGTGATCGGAATATGAAAATGGAGAGCAATGGCCTGTGTTAACCGCCAAACTGAAAAGGACAGACAGTCCCACTGAAGTGGGGGAAGGGGAGAGAGGACAAGGTGACAGAGAATGTAACAAATAAAGCTAAAAGAAAAGGAGAGAATGCAGGTGGGTTCACAACCTGAAGGCGTTGAACTCAACTGGTATTGCTCCAGCTTGTTTCCTGATTTATGTCCTCTGTCCTGCAACACTTTGAGGACAGTTCCAGGAAATGGTTCAGCAAAGGTCTGAGAATCAACGAGCCATTTTGCAATTGGGTGTAATATGTGTTAATTTATGCTGCTTATGTTAATTTATGTATGTTCATTTATTTTAGATATGTTAATTCACATTAACAAAATATAGTGGTTGGGCAATGTTCTCATCTTTCTCAGGCTTGTAGTTTGAGTGCACCCACGGCAATTCCCTTTAACCAAATCAATTCGACCATTACTACTTTCTGGGAGCAATAATGTCAAATTACAGCAGATTTGCCTCTGTCCAACGTTGTGGCTGCTTGCTGAGTCAAAGATGCTTCAGGGTCCAAGCATGAAGGCACATCAGTTAAGCTTCATTTACTACTCAAGGCCAGAACACAAAATAATTCATCCATTCGTCAAACCCACTAAATATCTGAGATTGTAGAGTTCCTGCAGATGTTTTCTGTTCTTTTTTGCATGGATCTGAAAGAGTTAGTATTTGAGTTTTCAAAATAAGCACCATCTTTGGTGATGGTATCAAAAGAACAGTGGGGATAAACGGTCGAATCATAGAGATGTACAGCACAGAAACAGACCTTTCGGTCCAGTTCGGAAGAAGGGTCACTCAACCTGAACTGTTAACTCTGATTTCTCTCCACAGATGCTAATAGACCTACTGAACTTTTCCAACAAATTCTGTTTTTGCTTCAGTTCAACATGCTGACGAGACATCCTAATTAGTCCCGTTTGCCAGCATATGGCCCATATCCGTCTAAACCCTTCCTATTCATATATCTAACCAGTTGCCTTTTAAATGTCACAATTGTACCAGCCTCCACCACTTCCTCTGGCAGTTCATTCCACACACGCATTACCCTCTGTGTGAAAAAGTTGCCCCTTTGGTCCCTTTTAAATGTTTCCCCTCTCACCCTAAACCTATGCCCCTCTGGTTTTTGACTCACATAACCTGGGAAAAAGACTTTGACTATTCACCCTATTCCACGCCTCTCATGATTTTTAAAATCTCTATAAGATCATACCCTATCTAGTGGAAGACAAACTTAAAGCTTTGTCCTCCTAATGGTTATTGTTGTAGTAATGCGGAGCCTGTCCATGTAACCTGTAAATGGTTACATAGAAATACAGAAAATAGGAGCATGAGTTGAGCATACACCTCACCAAGCACTCTGCACCATTCAATATGATAATGACTGACTGATAATCTCACCATCTTGCTTCTGACCTCTTGTTGATATTAATGGCTTCTGAAAATTTCTTTCTTTCTTGAATGTATTCAGCAACTCCGGCTCCACAGCCTTTTTGTGGTGAACAATATCACAGGTTCACCACCCTCTGTGTGAAAATATCGCTCCTCATCTCAGTCTGAAATGTCCTACTGCACATCCTGAGACTGTGACCCTTGTTTTGGACCCTTCAGTCAGCAGTAACTTCATCTCTGCATCCAGTCTGGCCGGTCATGTCTGAATTTTATACGTTTTAAGGCCATTCTTCTAAACACCTTTGAATACAGATTCGAAAGACCCAGTCTTTCCTCGTACTAATTTGCATAGTCATACAGATGCAATAAATTGTATTTTGCTTACTCTAGAGGACTCTTCTCATTTGATCAGAAGTTGCCTACCCTCGTACACAATGGACTTCCATAAATAGAATTCTCACTTCTAAGTTGAAAAGTGCACATTGAATCCCTACAGTGTGGAAGCAGGCCATTCAGCCTATCAAGTCCGCAACTACCCTCTGAATAGCAGTCTACCCCACCCCTGTAACCTTACATTCCCCACAGCCAATCCACATCTCTGGACACTATAGCATGGCTAATCCAACTAACCTGCACATCTTTGGATTTCAGAGGAAATCTGCACCAACACAGGAAGAACATGCAAACTCCACACAGAGACTCGCTCGAAGATGGAATTCAACCCTGGTTTCTGGCACTGATAGGCAGCAGTGCTAACCACTAAGCCAATGTGCCACTAACTTCAGAGCAGAAAGGAGTTCAACAACAAAAACAGTTTGTCAAGCCACAGCTGGCAGATGATTTCACAGGGTTCCGTACGTTCATGGTAAAACCTAAACAAAAAGCAGAATTTGCTGAGGTTAATGATGTTAGAATGAGTTTTTCGTTTCATTGTCAATGAGATGGCAAACTGTGACTATACTGGTTTGGCAGAAATGTTTTCCACTGCTCACTAAACTGCAGATTCCAAGAGCCAACAAACTTTGAGATGAGTCAGAATAAAGGCAGCAACTGAACCGCTGTATCCCCCGTCCTGGAGGTTGATTTAGCTCTGTTGGCTGGATGGCTGGTTTGTGAAGCAGTTCTTCTACGCAACTTCCCCCGCTCAGAATGACAAGAGCAAAATATGCAGGGGAGGACCACCACTTAGAAGGTCTGCTCGATTTGACTGAGCGGTAGACATTTGCTGAGTCAATATTTATGAACAGTGGGCAGTGGACCAGAGAGATCTGGTGTGTTCAGGGTTAGCCAACTTCAGATCCAATCGAAGAGAATTAGGGGTGGAATCTTTTCGGGGTCTGAATAATGTGGGCAGTTTTGAGAAATGTGGCAGAATTGCAGTGAGGCCTCTTCTGATGTTGGGACCGACACGTTAGCATGCTAATTTCTAGATGTATTGTCAAGATTCTCACTAGACGGCAGTGAGGTGTCTATAAAGGGGGATTTTTGATCAGTTTGGAAGGTGCTGACGAAGAGGCGTCCATGTTTTAGATGGTACCCATTGCTGCCACCATATGTCCGCAGTGGAGGAAATGAATGACTAAGGCAATGAAGAGCATGGATTTGATTTACTAGGATGTGTGAGCGATCACCCAAAAGTGGAAGGAGCAACTTTTCATTGAGGAAGATAGAAAAATAGTTGTAGCAGAGCAGTGGAACATGCGAAAGAGATATGCTGATCATGCTTTTGGCATGGCGCGATTCTGATCTCCCCCATTACTGAAATGTAAACCACAAATGTAAGAGTGAGAAAGGGGGAAAGTAGAGATTAGTAAACACCCAGACTGACATGGCGCTATGTGAGATCAGTAATGAGCACATTAACACATTTGTCTGCAATTCCTCTGTGCACCCATTGTAATAACGATTCCACTCCATTAAAGGAAGCGTCTTTATTGAGAATATGACAGGAACTTCATATGAGTGAGTTAATGCAAAAGAAGAAATTTCAACCCACTGTGTAATAACATTCGTTACTAATATCACACAGTCAGACTTCACCATAACTGCATCAAAACAAAAACGCCAGCTACAATGAACTGCTATTACACAGTGGGCTGGATCTTATTACATTTGCCTCACAAACCACACTATCACTTTCCCAGGCAAAAACAGCGTATGTAATTTTCTTTTCCTCACGAGAGGATTGGCATGATGTTTGCAGAATATATTGCTGCTGGGAAGGTTAGATGGTTCTGCCAAGCCACCAGACTCAAACTTGGTCCAAACTTTCAAATAACAGCGAAATCCTGAGAGTGCTCGAAATCTGAAACAAAATGCAGAGGATGCTGGAGGAACTCGCAGGTCCGGGAACATCCGTCAAGAGAAAAACCAAGTCAATGTTTTGAGTTTATTGTGACGTTTCTTCAGAAGAGTGCATACTGTGCCACCTCAGTTGGTTCATTAAAGGGCACTCCTGCTCCTCCGGGGAACCTAATCCTTTCTGCTTAACGATACCATCCGATCTGGCTGGTTAGGATTCAGTAGCAGGTGCTGCTGAGCCTACTACAGTGCAAGGCGATGACTGGGTTTTGAAAGCCAGGGGTAAAGGATGTGGTGGTGGGGAAGGGGATGAAGAACAATTGGGACATCTTCCTCCAATTAATGTACCTTCCGTTCCTCGCTTCACATCAAATCAGGTGCAAACTCTGCCTCCTTACTCTTGCTCGATTATTATGGAAGTAGGGGCAGATTAGTAAGTTTATTACAGAAGTGGGTGTAGAGTAATGGGTTTAATATGGATGTGGGGGCAGAAGAATGGTTTTGTTGTGGATGCGAGGGCAGCTTAGTGGGTTTATCATGGAAGCAAAGGCAGATTAATAGCTTTATTGTGGAAGTGTGGACAGATCAGTGAGTTTATTATGGAAGTGGGGGGCGAATTAGTGGTTTCATTATGGAAGCAGGAGCAGATGAATGGGTTTATTATGGAGACGAGGGCAGATTAGTGGTTTATTGTGGAAGCGAGGGCAGATTATTGGGTTTATTATGGAACTGGGACAGATTAATGGTTTTATTATGGAGGTGGGGGGAAATTAGTGGTTTTAAGTGTACGACAATTGGGCAGTTGCCGGTTTTGGGCTCCATATTTCAGGAAGGATGTACTGGACTCAGAGTGTTTCAGAGGAGATTCACAAAAATGGTCACAGGAATGCAAAGCTTAACATATGAGAAATATTTGATGACTCTGGGTCTGTACTCAATGGAGTTTAGAAGGATATGCGGAGATCTAATTGAAACATACAGAATACTGTTTAGCTTGGACAGTTGGGAAGATGTTTTTATTGGTAGGAGAGACTAGGACCCGAGGGCATAGCCTTAGAGTAACGGGAAGATCTTTTATAATGGAGATAAAGAAACACTTCTTCAGCCAGAGAGTGGTGAATCTATGGAATTCATTTTCACAGAAGGCTGTGGAGGCCAGGTCATTGAGTATATTTATGAATGAGATAGATAGATTCTTGAGTATTAAGGGTATCAAGGGTTATGGAGAGAAAGCGGTTGAGAAAGTTATCAACCATGATTGAATGGCGGAGTAGACTCAATGGGCTGAATGGCCTAATTTCTGCTCCTATATCTTATGTTCTCAGTTAGTCTGAGGGTGGGTCAGTGTTTGAGTGCCTTACCCACAGCCCATACTATGGACACCATGGCACGGAGGGTGGGAATCATGGAAACCCTACAGTGTGGAAGGATTCAGCTCATTGAGCCCACACCAACCGTCCAAAGAGCATCCATCCAGACTCATCCTATAACCCTGCATTTCCCATGGCTAATCCGCCTAACCTCCACATATTTGGACTGAAAGAGAAATCCCACACAGACACAGGGAGAATGTGCAAATTCTGCACAAACAGTCACCCGAAGCTGGAATCGAACCCAGGTCTCTGGGGTTGTGAGGCAGCAGTGGTAGCCACCAAACCACCATGTGCTCTATGGAGGGAATCACAGAGATCAGCCGAAGGCATAGTGACCTCTTGTGGAGCACAATGGGACGACACTTCAAAAATACCTCAGTGGCTGAAAAGTACTTTGGAACATTCTAAGGTTGAGAAAGGTGCTACTTAAATGCAAGTCTGCTCGGATATGGAAGCGGTCGCGCTGACATTGTGTTGAGGTATTTTGTTACTAGGGAACATGACAATGATTAAGCAAATTGGATTTATAAGCATTCGTTTAAAAATCAAAATCTAACAATGAATTAATTGGGTGATTGGCGCATTGCAAGCCAACTTGGAAAAGAAATGAAAAATGGAGTGACAGACGGAGGCTCGATTGGGGCAGCCTGCTGTCCATAAAATCAGTTTAAACTTTGAATCTTGGATTACAAAGCATAAAAACCAATTAGGAACATGTCTGTGGTGGCAACCACACAATTACTCTCTCCTGTAACAAGGATTTCACGTACAGTTCAGTCACATTCGCGAAAGCATCATTACACTTGCAGTACAAACATTGGAATTTCACTCACAGTCTGAGAAAGGGGCGCATGGCCCTGATTGCAGCCTCCACATGTTCACTACTCTTTTGTTGATTTCAAAGGTGCTGGATAAGATAGGTGAAGGGGAAAACATCTCAAGTCGCTGAGTGAAGGTCAGAAGGGTGGGCCAAAGTAAATAATTCCTTCAAAGAGCTAGAACTGGCAAGATGGGTTGAATGGCCCCCTTCAGTGCTGGATGATTCCATAATTCTCATGCTGACATGTGATTCTTTAAGATTCACTTAAACAGCTCTACACCAAATAGATGGTGCACACAGCTTTTTTGACAGAGAATCATAGTGTGGAAGCAGGCCATTCAGCCTATCAAGTCCACACCAAACTTTGGAAGAGCAGCCCACCCAGGCCCAACCCCATATTTTCTCATGGCCAATCCACCTGACCTGCACATCTTTGGACAGTGGGAGGAAACCGGAACATCCGGACGAAACCCACACAGACATGGGGAGAATGTGCAAATTCCACAAAGATAGTCACCTAACACTGATATCAAACCCAGGTCCCTGGTGCTGTGAGGCAGCAGTGCTAACCACAATAGTCAACCCAACAGGAGCAATGCAGAAAGCTATCAAGATTAAAAAGGTTGAAAGGAAAGATCAACTAGAAAGCAATGATTTGATGATTTAAATGAGATTTCAGAAATCTTTATCATAAAAATGAATTGAATGATCAAAAGGAATCTAACATTCTTTGAACCACTTTGAAGGATTTAGCATGATCGTCTCAGAAGCTGCCATTTCATTATACGAAGTGCCAATATTTCCATCTAAGTAATGGACAATCGGATCCTACAATCGTCACTGATTTTTGAACTCAATCTAACTGTTGGCCGTCAAGTCGTCCATTAAGTTTGAAACTAACTGTGACGTCTGTCCTAGGTATTTGACAAGGGAATCATGGCAAAATTACAAGATTAGCTATGAACGGCTCTGCAGCTATAGTAGATTTTAGGAGAAGATGAGGACTGCAGACGCTGGAGACCAGAGTCAAGAGTGTGGTGCTAGAAAAGCACAGCCGGTCAGGCAGCATCCAAGGAGCAGGAGAATCAATGTTTCGGGCAAGATCCCTTCATCAGGAGTCCAACCCTCTGCCCCAGTAGAGTCCATCCTACTTCTGACTCCCCAAGCAAAAGGGCAGGACCTCGATGTACTTTTTCAAGATTGGAAATGTTTTCACTGAAATTTAACCAAAATTGAAGAGATTCAATTTGAACTGAGGTTATTTAGCAGCCAAATCCTAGTGTGGAATGGAAGGCACCAGGCTTTTACTCCTATCCCAGCCTATCCAATCTTTCCTCATAAAGCAACCTGCTGATTCCAGGTATCAATCTAGCAAACCTCCTCAGAACTAGCTCCAATGCATTTACAACCTTGCATGACCCCAGAAAGTACTTTACAGCCAATTAGGATTTTGTTTGAAGCTTATGTCAGGGAGTCAATTTGCATGCAGTAAACATCTAGACCATGTTCTTCTTATATGTCTCTAATTCCAGCACTTCAATAACTTTTCGATTTCGATCTTCAACTTTACAAAAGCCCGTAAAATTTCCCACCATTTTATTCATCACAAAACTCAGATGCACAGCTTTAAAAGTATTGTGCAACAGATTGCAACTATATCACCATCACGCCCGCACCTTCATCGACCTATTGCATTCCCAGCTACCTTCGCCCCCCCCCCCCTCCCTTTTATCTCTCAGCCCCCTTGGAACCCCCACCCCACCCCATTCCTGAAGAAGGGCTTATGCTCAAAATGCCGCATCTCCTGCTCCTCAGATGCTGCCTTAGCGACTGTGCTTTTCCAGCGCCACGCATTTTGACTCTCACCTCCAGCACCTGCAGTCATTACTTTCTCCCATTACACTGCCCTTGTTCCCATTCTCAACTCTCTCCTATTAGATTTTAACAAGAAAAATTGAAGCTGTTAAAAAATGCCTTAGATATATTTGCTATATAAACTGTACTTTGCATAGAGAAATTGTAACTTATGTTCTCATTTGAAGAGAATGGAATTCAGCGCTCCATCCTTAAGTCTCTAACTGAAGCTCAGTCATATATACCTGACGAGATCAATGTGCTCAAATACTATAATTTTATCACAGCAACTGTTTCAATATTCTGTCACATTATCAGCAGTCTTCGTCTTATCTGTATGCATGACATGATCTAGGCCTTCAAGGCAGCTGACCTCTGACCCAGTAACAAATCTACATACCTTATCAGTAGTTGTGTCATGCAGGAAGAGTGACAGTCCTTAATGAGAAACACGGTGGCAGAATTTAGTAGAATTTCCAATTTTGTTCCAGGGCAATTGATGGAGAATAATCTTGCTTCTCTTTACACTATGCAAATTGAATGCTCCCTGAGACTAGGTTGTCGAAATAGTAATGACTAGAAAATTCAGATACTACAGCTGACATTTAAAAGCATCATCTCATGTCACATGGAGCTCTGATTTGCATCCCAGTTTGATAATATGGCTCCAGCAGTGACTGGGACTAGTTAATAGTGAGACCTACCAAATAAGCAAGGCTTCATGTTGAATGCTGTCAGGGTGTTTAGAGAATTGTAGTGAGTATTGTCTTATAGCTAGCATGCTGTATACCTTTAATAGACACGTTCATGATATCATCATGTATCATAGCATAATGGTGTAAATATCTCAAGCACAGTCTTAACTGGGGCCACTTGAAGCATGGCATGCTGATGAAAGTGTGAGGCTGTACTTAACTAAGTAGCTTAGCAATTGCCTAGACACTGAAGTGCCTGTGAATGCAATATATGCCTGAAGCTGTAATAAATGCCAGTTGAATCTTTCACCACCACGTTATCCACATCCATTCTTACGTTATGGGGGCTATAATGAGCTTCACCAGGTTTGGTATAGATACCCTACTGGAGGCATAAGATTACATCATTTGGGACTTACAATATTGAAAATCTCCTCCAACCTTACAATGTTCTAAGAATTTTGCTTCCTTCCAATGTTGATATAGATGTCCTACAGTACAGAAAGAGGCCATTTGGCCTATTAAGTCTGCACTAACCCTCTGAAGAGCATCTCATCCAGACCCACCCGTCTCCCATTACCATAACCCCATCTTTCCCATGGCCAACTCACCTAGCCTGCACACTACAAAGCATTTTCCCATGGCTAATCCAACTAACCTGCACATCTTTGGACTGTGGGAGGAAACCGGAGCACCCAGAGGAAACCCACGCAGACACGGTGAGAATGTGCAAACTCCACACATTCAGTGATCCGAGGCTGGAATCAGACTAGGATTCCTGTTGCTGTTCCTGCGACAGCAGTGCTAACCACTTCCCACCGTGCCACCCATATTACATAGCCCTCACTCCCTTTATCCATAATACTGGGGACCCAGACCACAGAATATTCTCCTTAAAATCTCCACTTCTCATCCTTCTCTGAGATGCTCAAAAAAAGTATATCTTTAACCAAATGTTGTTGGTTTGTCTTAATACCTTCTGTGAAGGGTCAATATCCAATGTTTTCTCTCTAAAATTCTGGTAACGTACCATGGGAGTTTTTAAAAATTGAGTCATGGGTGTCACTGGAGAAATCAACATTCATCCACCATCTTTAATTGCCCAGGGGGCTATTAAGACTCAGCCAACAAAAAGGGTTTTTAATGTCAATTGCTGGCTTTAGGTTAGCTTTTTATTCCGGATCTTTCTTAAATTTGATTCTCCATTTACCATGTCACCAGAATATTAGCCTGGAGGTTGTGGATTACTAGGCCAGTGAAATTATCTCTATGCCATCACTCAGGCTCGTTAAGTTTTCACAGCACAGATAAAGGACCCTTTAACTGATAGTGTCAGCTTTGGTCATCAGACATTTATCTGTTCCAATCCTATTTTCCAACACTTCGCCCTATCCTTTTAGCTATGGTGTTTCAAAAGTGTTTCTTTAAATACTTCTTAAATGAATTGAGGTTTCCTGCCTGTACCATTCATTCAGGCAGCGATTTCTAGGTGCCCATCATCTTCTGGGTGACAGTTTGTTCCTCAAATCCTCTCTAAACCTTTTGCTCCTTACCTTAAACCTATCGTTATTGGCCCATCAACTCAAGGGAAAGGTTTCTCCCTATCTATGCCCCTCATGATTTTATGTACCTCAATCAAGTCACCCTTCCCTGCCTTAAGCAAATTCTGCTCGAAGGAAAACAATCCAGTCTATCTAATCTCTCTTCATAGCTGAATCACTCCAAGCCGGCTTTTTAAACCCTCACACTACCGCCTAACAGCAGTAGTGTTTATTCATTCCCCAGCACCCATGTTTGCAGGCATAGGATACAGTGAAAAACAATGAGTGTATAAATCTTTATTCATATTCCACCACCAGAAAGAAAGAAACGTCAAGTAGCCAATGACAAGCAGTGCCCTTCCCAGAGGGCAATGCTGCGTGATCAAAAAAGTGAAGGAGAGGGCAGGGATTAAATCAAAATAGAATTGGAATGGAAAATAAACCATTATGCCCACCTGTCCCTGAACAGCTTGAGGGAGTTGGTAGGCACTGTGGGCTCCTTCTCCAGGGACACCTGGGCTCAAATGTAGCTCCCCTGTTTATATTGGTCAGCCAGGACCTCCCAACTGGCACAGGTTAACAACACAAATCAAGGTCCTCATAGTCAACAAGATCCACTTGGTTCCAATCACTACAATATCCCACTGGGGAAGTAGCCCAGATTGTTGTAACTTGAGAGTTAGTGGAGGACTTGAACCCGGTGCCTTCAGACATGATGGACTCAAGCACAGAGCTACAGTTGACACTTAAAATCTTCTCTGGTTCCTCTCTCATGTAGACAGCCAAAAGCTTTCACACTCCACTGCAAGCAGTTAACAGAGAATCAGAGATGCCGCCTAAGTAGGAGGCTGCGGCAGTGACAAAGGGTAGTTGGTTTTAATGTAACTCTGTAATTTCCAATTAAAGCAACAAGTCCCACTCTGCATTATTGTAAATCAGAATGTCACACACCACGGAAGAGCAAAAAAAAATACCTTTTATTCCAAACGTTAATGAGATGCATACTTGTTATATTACATAAAAGAACTGTATATTTAATTTTGTAATCTTATAGTTCATTGCCACAGGCCTAGCAACTGGCTCAGGTTTCTGTAGAACATCACTGATGAAATTAATGTCACGACTTTTCATGATCATGATAATTAAGAATACTACTTACACATTTCAAATTAATGATTTTTTTCAAGAAGTGCTTGCTAAGAAACAGAGTTTCTAACTTAACGCTGATTAAAATTTGCAAACATATTTTCTCTCCAGGAAGTTGCAATATTTCTATTCATGTTTCCATGCGTGACTGCGATATAAAGAGTTAGTTATTTCAGTAGCACGATGGAGTCTTTGACAATTTGTTGATGATATTTAGCTACATATTCCAAAGCGTCTTTGAGACATTATTTTTTTTCCTTGAAAAACTTAAAGAGAGTTCTCCTTCCTGTAGCCCTGTGGTTCTTGGATTGTCAGTAAAAACAAGAAAACTGGGTGTATTTGACACTTAAAGAAATGCCAATGCAGAGAAAACAGGAAGAACTGCGGATGCTGTAAATCAGAAACAAAAACAGAAATTGCTGGGAAAGCTCAGCAGGTCTGGCAGCATCTGTGGAGAGAAATCAGAGTTAACATTTTGGGTTCAATAACTCTCCCTCAGAATCAACAGAAAGGTTTCTCAGCGGCATTCCAATAGGATATGGGAGCCATTTCTACATTACTGTACAGAACAATGTTATGACATAAGCCCCATTAGTTACAAGATATGTCAAAGAGATGAAGACTAATATATATGTTTGTATGTGTGATTGCAATTATGTACATATGTGAACAGGTGGATAATTTTGGGTGTATTATGTATGTATTATTTTATGTTTTTGTGTTAATTTGTCTATGTTGTAATGCATGCTGTTATGTATACATGCATTGTTTGTGTTTTATTGTGCATGTGTGCTGTTTTATATGCTATTATGTGAGTTTATGTTATTGGACAGAGGTTCTGTCTGTGCTTGATGTTCAACAACACACAAGTCAGGGGTGTGATGGAATACTCCTCACCTGCAGTTGGGTTCTGCTCCAACAACACTCAAGAAGATTGACACCATCCAGGACAAAGCAGCCTGTTTAATTGGCAGCAACATCCTCGAATTTCCACCACCGACACTCAGTGGCAGTAATGTCTACCATCAACAAGATGCACTGCAGTATCTCACCGAGGCTCCTCCAATCAGTCCTTCCAAAGCCAACTGCTACCACCTGGAAGGACAAGGGTGTGTAGGATATGTAGGAACACAATCATCTGTAAGTTCCCCTCCAAGCAACTCACCATCCTGCTTGGGAAATATATCACCATTCCTTAAGTGTGGCGAGGTCAAAATCCTGGAACACCCTCCCTAAGTGACAGTGGGTCTATCTGTCAATGGACTTCAGTGCTTCAAGAAGGGGACTCATTATCACTTTTTCACGTGCAAGTAAAGATAGATAATAAATGCTGGTTGAGCTAGTGACACCCACTGGAATAAAAACACAAAAGTATTAGGTTGTGTAAGATGGCATATAAATGTAATTCTTTCTGCCTGTGAATATACATTTAAATAGAGTTAGATGCTTAGGGGATACACTTTACAGTTTGAGTTAACTTTGCCACTGTAATGCATCAGGTACCTAAAAATCATCTGACCAGCATTATAGAGGCTGGATTAACCCTTTAAACCCCCTTGTTTAAATCAGAGCGAATGGAGAACTGAGCAAAAGTGGCAAGGCCTCACCCACTGTTGTTACAGAATGCAATTATGCTCCAGCAAATAAAGCAAGACATTGCAACCTTTGAACAATTAGTGACGCAGAAGATCATTTTACACATGACAGCGAAAGAAAAATAATCCTAGAAATTTGTCAGAACTGTCATGTTGCTTCTAATTTACAATCGTGACAAATGCTACATTTTGCAATTTAAAATAAACTAACCTTCACCGTTGAATTACTTGAGTTGGATATAAAAGTACAGAATGTCTGTTCTGTATGAGAAACATAACCAGTTACAAAACATTGCAGTATGTTCAGGGAGTTCAGAGAATTCAGAATTCTTCTGTTATCTTTTTTAACCCTTACCTTGCTGCTTTACAGCTATTACAAAAGATTTTTTTCTCTTATGTGTTGGCCAATGGCCAAAAGAATACTGCAACTGACTCACAAATTCTCAATAAAAACCAATAAAACAGCGGATACTGGAAAACAGGAATCAAATAAACCAGTTGGACGATAACCCAGTGTTGTGTACCTTCTGACTTTGTCCACCCAGTCCAACACTGGCGCCTCCACAGCATCTGCGGAGAGGAATCAGAGTTATAGTTTCAGGCCTGGTTCTGTAGAATGGTCACTGGCCCCAAAACGTTAACTCTCATTTCCCTCCACAGATGTTGCCAGACCTGTTCAATCTTTGCAGCAATTTCTGTTTGTGTCCCAAATTCTCTGTCCATGCTCCATTTGAACATGGCTTCATCGTTTGATGGAATTATGTACAGGAATGACAGATTTAAGAGAAACAGTAGGCCTTTCAGCCCTTTAAGCCTATTTTGCCATTAGTGGGAGATGATGGCTACATGGTATTATCACCAAATTATTCATTCACAGATCCAGATAATGAACTGGGGAGCATGGTTCAAATCCTAACACAGCAGATGGCTGAATTTGAATTTGATAAAAATCTGAAATGAATGATATTAATTTCTATCAACTTAATTGTTGGGGAAATACCCATCTGGTTTATTGATGTCCCTTAGGGAAGGAAACTGCTGTCCCTACCTGGGCTGGGCTACATGAGATTCCAGGCCACAGCCTCTTACCTAACGTCTGGGCATTGAGGGATAAGCAGCAAATGTTGGCCTGACCACTGACTCCTACAGCTCTTGAGTGATTCTTTTTTAAATATAAGGTCATGGCTGATCTGATTGTGATCTCAACTCCACTTTCATATCTGCCAAATTTCCTACCCCTCCCCCAACCCACCCCAACAATAACCCTCAACTCCATCACCCAGCAAAAATAACCTAACTCTTAGAGTTACTCTTGGATCTGTCTCCAGCAGAATATTCCAGAAACCTGGCCGATGGTTAGCCCTCAGACAACATCATTGCCTTCTTAGGACCATGCTGCTGTTTGGGGGATCTTGTTGCGCGTAAATCTGGCTGCCATATTTCTGCATGTTACATCAGTGACTACATCAAAAAGTACTCAATTGGCTGTGATGGGGTTTGGAGCATTCTGAGATCATAAGCAGATGCTATAGAAATCCACATGTTCCCTTTTTCTCTAGAAAATGGCCAGTCAGAAATTTCTCATGTGAAGCTGGAAATCATATTCAAGGAAAGTAGAATCATAGGCATAGAGACGTATAGCATGGAAACAGACCCTTCAGTTCAAATCGTCCATGCCAGCCAGATATGCAACCTAATCCTGTCCCATTTCCATACGCGCACCACCCTCTGCGTAAAAATGTTATCCCTTAGGTCACTTTTAAATCTTTCCCTTCTCACCTCAAACCTATGCCCTAAATCTGTTTACCCTATCCATACCCCTCATGATTTTATGAACCTGTATAAGGTCACCCCTCAGCCTCCGATGCTCCAGGGAAACCAACCCCAGCCTATTCAGCCTTTCTCTATAGCTCAAATCCTCCAACCCTGGCAAGATCCTTGTAAATCTTTTCTGAACCCTTTCAAGTTTGACAACATCCTTCCAATAGGAGGGAGACCAGAATTGCACACAATATTCCAAAAATCGCTTATCCAATGTCCTGTACAGTCGCAACATGACCTCCCAACTCCTATGCTCAATGCTCTGACCAATAAAGGAAAGGAAGCCAAACGCCTTCTTCAGTAGTCGAGACTGTGTTGCTGGTAAAGCACATCAGGTCAGGCAGCATCTGAAGAGCAGGAGAATCGATGTGTTGGGCATAAGCCCTTCATCATGATTCCTGATTAAGGGTTTATGCGCGAGACACCGATTCTCCTGCTCCTCGGATGCTGCCTGACCTGCTGTGCTTTTTCAGCACCACACTCTCAACTCTGACCTCTAGCATCTGCAGTCCTCAGTTTCTCCTAATCTTCTTGTTTAAGGGTTCAAGTCCCACCTTGTTTGGAATGTGCCATAAAATGGCTGACCAAATTAAGTTTCTTTCATTATTAATTTCCTGTTACACTACAGAAAGCAGCGGTCAATCCTACATAAGGCAGACCCATTTAGCAATGGGCTAATTGATCATTTAATTTATTTAACATACAGTCATTGAGGGATAAGTATTGGTCAATTTACTTAAAAACCCATCTGGTTCATTAATGCCCTTTAGGGAAGGAAACCGGTCATCCTTACCTGGTCTTGCCTACATGTGACTCTAGACCCACAATAATGTTGAGTTACACTCATCTGCCTTCTGGAATGGCCTTGGAAACCTCTCAGTTCAAGAGCACAAAGAGATGGTCAATACTTACTGGATCCTGCCTGTGACATCCACATCCCATGAAAGGTGAACTACAAGGTTTAACATTGTGCCCAAGAACCTGCACATCCTGAAACAGTGAAACACTGCCAGTGTTAGCCTGAATTATGAGCTCATGCGTGTGTGTCAGTGAACCTACAACCTGTCAGCCAGACCAGGAAAGGATGGCAGTTTCCTTCCCGCAAGAGCATTAGTGAACAAGATTTCATGGGCTCCATTAGTTTAGATTAATGTCAGAATTTGTTTTAAATTAAATTCAAATTCCGTCATGGCAGGATTTGAACCCACGTGCCCAGAATGTTATCTGGCTCTCTGGCTTAAATAGCCCAGCAATAGTATCACAAGGTCATTAGGTAAAAACGAGGACTGCAGACGCTGGAAACCCAAGTCTGGATTAGAGTGTTGCTGGAAAAGCACAGCAGGTCAGGCAGCATCCAAGGAGCAGGAAAATCGTTGCCTCCCTTTGGCTGTGGAGGCTGTGATCTACCTACCAGATCATTGGAAAGCAAAAGTGAGAAGTGCAGATTCCAGAGATTAGAGTCAAGAGTGTGGTACTGGAAGAGCACAGCAGGTCAGGCAGCATCCAAGGAGCAGGATAATCAACGTTTTGGGCAAAAGCCCTTCATCAGGAGAGCTACCAGATCTCTACCCAGTGTAGAATGCACATAGGTTAAAGTTCAGTATTCAGACCCTCTGACATGTTCTTCCAGCCCAGCTAGCCCACCAACAGCAATGGTTCTGTACTTCACACCATGTGAGCTATCAATAGACGGAGCAAGGAAACCGAGAGGGAGAGCAAAACCACATTTTGGCAGGTAATCTAGTCTGAAAACTGATCACCCAGTTCAAAATAACACTGGTATGGAAGCTTAGAACGACATGCACAGCACTGGGAGTGACCTGAGAAGATAGGAGCAAGCAGCTAAGGGAAATATATTGTCAAAGCTTTTTAATCCTGTGCTAGTCAGGGCAAATACAAGAATGCCAAATCTCAAATGATCACAACAATATATGCCGCAGGAGAAAAGGGTGTGACTGGTCCACTTGGAATGACTAAGATGTTGGCATGGAGGAAAAATCAGATCATTAAACTTGGATGTATTCCCTGATATTAAACATATGCCACCTCTTGCAAGCACAAATGAGTTAAACCTTTATTGATCAATGCATTGAGTACAGGAGTTGAGAAGTCACTGTACAGGACATTGGTTAGGCCACTTTTGGAATATTGCATGCAGTCATGGTCTCCTTGCAATTGAAAGACTATTGTGAAACTTGAAAGGGTTCAGAAAAGATTTACAAGGATGTTGCCAAGGTTGGAGGGTTTGAGCTACAGAGAGAAGTTGAATAGGGTGGGACTGTTTCAGCTGGAGCACCGGAGGCTGAGGGGTGACTTTATCATGGTTTATAAAATCATGAGGGGCATGGATAGGGTAAATAGCCAAGGTCTTTATCTGTGGTGGGGGAGTCCAGAACTAGAGGGCATACCTTTGGGGTGAGAGATGTAAAAGGGACCTAAGGGGCAACTTTTTCATGCACAAGGTGGTGTGTGAATGGAATGAGCTGCCAGAGAAAGTGATGGAGGCTGGTACAATTGCAACATTTAGAAGGCATCTGGATGGGTATATGAATGGGAAAGTTTTAGAGGGATATGGGTCAAATGCTGGAAAATGGAACTAGATTAATTAATGGACAAGTTGGACCAAAGGACTTGATTCCATGCTGTACAGCTCTATGACTCTGACTCCATCTTAAATTGTTGCGAGTTTAGCTATTGGTGCACTCAGTGCACTTCCTGATATCCCTTTGAGTTCACTGTTACTTTCTCAATGGGCAGTACCTCAGCCAATCAGAGCCAAGTTGTCAACCAATCAGTATCTCTTTCCTCTGTAAAATAATTTGGCATTCTTGTACTTATCCTGATGAGAATGAGACAAAAAGCTTCAACAACGTATCTCTCTTTTCAACAATATTCAAACGGAATGCCACCTATTTAAGAAAAATGAATCGGGTGAGGAGAATTTGTTTGTTTAATAAACTACACAGTGTGACTCCTGAACATCCCATCATCACCCACTGTGTTTTATCTGTTTTAGATATATAATCAGAATGTAATCTGTCATAAACCTCTCTGAAATACAAGAACAATCAGTTCCTGTTGGGAAAATAACATTTAGTTTGAAATACAAGCACAGCTCCTGTGGCAGATTAAAGCAGTCGTTCCTCCATTATTTTCTTTGGGCCAACAATTTTGCTCACAAGGTAGAGGAGATCATTGCATTTTATGGCTAGAATGATAAAGTAACCAACATTGCCTGTAGTTCAATTAGCCCTCTGGTCTCTGAATCACAACATTGAAATTTTTAGTCTCATCTCAGACTTCAAAACAAACAGCCATGAAAGCTGAGGGACCAGTTCATCCATATGCAACAGCTTCACAAATGCATTACCTCAATGCCAATTCTTTGATTTTTGATTTTATTTGGTTTATTATTATCACATGTACCTACATACAGAGAAAAAAATTGTTTTGCATGCAGTACAGGCAGATCATACTGTACAACGTGCATTAAGGTAACAGAACAGAGTGAGGGATACAATGTTATGGCTGCAGAGATGATGCACAAAGAACGAGGTCAACATTAAATTTAAAACTTGAAGTTCCTTTCAGAAGTTTAATAACAGCAGGGAAGAAGCTGTTCTTGAATCTGTCGGTATGTGTGTTTAAGCTTTTGTATCTTCCATCTGACAGAACACGTTTGAAGCGATAATAACTGGGGTGGGAGGGGCGTTTGATGATCTCAAGACAACGAGAAGCGTAGATAGAGTCAATGGATGGAAGGTTGGTTTGTGTGATGGACTGGGCTGTGTTCACAACTCTCTGTAGTTTCTTATGGTCCTGGGCAGAGCAGTTGCCATATCAAGCTGTGATGCATATAAAAGCAATGCAGCAGCCAATCTGTGAACAGGAAGATCCCACAAGCAATGTGATGATTGCCACCCTATCTCTCACAACGTTGATTGAAGGTAAAGTATCAAATGGTAGAGGATGACCTTTTTGTCACCTATGAATAGTTTTGTGAAAACTTTGAGCATGAAATTGATTCAACATTGCACCCACAATTCCCCAGTCCATCTCCTCATCAATGCTGCACTGGAGTAAAAGCTCAACTTTTAAAGTGGGACTTCAACCCTCAGTGAAATAAAGCAAAAAAAACCCGCAGATGCTGGAAATCTGAAATTCAACAGGTCTGGCAGCATCTACGCACAGAGAGAAGCAGCGTTAATGTTTCGAGTCCAGTGACTCGTCACCATTTCTGAAAAGTCACCAGACTCAAACCCTTAACTCTGCTTTCTCCACACAAATGCTGCTAGACCTGCTGAGTTTCTCCAGCAATCTTTGCTTTTGTTTATGAACTCTCTATCAACCAAGCCAAGATAATAGGGTCTATGAGCATTGCATCTGTTGAAAAGCAAATCAAATTTGTTCAACAATTTTGCAGTCCTACTGTCTTTTTTGCACTAAGTATCCTTTTGTTTTTAAACCCACCACCAACTCACCCAATCATTTAATCTAAAACAAGCAATAAGTTACAAACATTGCCCACTAGGGCAGTGCAACAATAACAAAGGGGACAGGTGGGGAAAGAGGAAGATGTTAAATTAAAACCAAGTTGGAGGGGGTACTCCAACTCCCATGGTGCCCACCTCTCTCTAATTGCTTACTAAGTGCAATCCTTTCGGTGCAATACCTCTAACAAAACACCCGGGCTTCCTGCAACCTTCATCTATTTTTAACTCAACCTGTTTAGTTATTTCGTAACATACCTCTGAACCAGTTTTATATTCTCTAATCTGCCAATGTCAACAGGTCTGGCAGCATCTACGCACAGAGAAACATTTGGTCCCTCCAAAAGACCTATCCATTTGCCTGGATCATTAACATTGGGCAGCCTAGTGAAGATCTTGCATGTTGTATGTCAGAGATACTGCTTGGTTCACCAGTGGGTGAACAGATGCTTACACTGAAGCAGACACCCGACAAAACGTGTGAATAGCATGCACTTTTTCATTATTTGTTCATGGGACTTTTCTCCTTTCAGAAACTCCTTACAGAAACTCATTTCAATTCTGAAGAAGAGTGATTTGATTTGATTTGATTTGACTTATTATCATCACAGGCACTGAGATACAGTGAAATGTATTGTTTTGCGTGCTATCCAGGCAAATCATACCTTACAATAAGTACATCTGTGTTATAGAACAGAATGCAGAATATTGTATTACCGTGAGAGAGAAGATGTAGAGAAAGATCAATTCTAATATATGAGAGGTCCGTTCATAAGTCTGATAACAGCAGGGAAGAAGCTGTTCTAGATTCTATTGGTACACCCTTTCAAAGATGGTAGATGGTAAAAGAGAGTATAACCGATGTGGGGAGGATCTTTGTCTGCTTCCCCAAGGCAGCAGGAAGTGCAAACGGAGTCAATGGATGGAAGGCTGGCTTTCCTGATGGACTGAACTGTGTTCACAGCTCTCTGTAATTTCTTGCAGTCTTGGGCAGGGCAGTTGCCATACCAAGCGGTGATAGGATCCAGATAGGATGCGTTCTATGGTGCACCTATAAAATTTGGTAAGAGTCATCGTTGACATGCCAAATTTCCTCAATCTTCTAAGGGAGATTTGGAGTCATAGCGGACATGAAACATTAACTCAGTCTCTCTCGCCACAGAAGCTGCCAGACCTGCTGACTTTCTCCAGAAATATCTGTGGTTGCCACTGACTTCCAGCATCCACAGTATCTTGCTTTGAATTAGGTTTCCGCATTCAGATGTGGAAATTCCTCTGACTATGGCAAGAAACGGACAGACAGGATACAGATTGAGCGACAAACTGGAAACATATTTTTTATTGTTGCTTGGTGTTGATCCCCCCTTGCTTTTATGTCACCACTGCTGGCATAAAGACAAGGGGAAGGTTTGAAACTGCCTTGAACAATCTGCCCTGCTTTTTTTACCTCAGCTAAGGCGTCTCGCACAGACACATGCAATGACAGTAATGCTGCAACTTCACAACATTGAGCAAGTTTAAATGCCATAAAATGATGCTGAATGATTGATGATGCCTTGCATTCCAGTCCTGCCCGGATTCCTTTCATTAGGCCGATCCATCTCTTTTATTTACTCTACAACTGGGACGACCTGTGACTTCAGTTTGTGGAAGATTTAAAGCAAGTCAGTCTTCCAAGATACTGCCAAAGCTAAGGGAGTAAAATTTTAAAAAGAGAAGTGCAAGGGCTCCTCTTCCCCCACTTCTGATTTAAGGCAAATTATCATAAGGTAAAAAGAAATGGCAGGCGTACTGAAAATCACTGAAGCATAATGTCAAGCATTAATGCCACCTCTCTGGGGACACAGAGAATGATTAAACAGTCAGTCCATGTACAAACCAGTACCACACAAGGAATCATTTTAATTTGTCTCATGGGAGCATCCTAACTCTGTTCCTTAAATCCATTTATTTTTGGTGTTGTTGTTGTTGGCATGTGAACATCTTACCTGTTAGAAGGTAGGAGTTAAAATGCCACCATGTGTATACTGAATACAAAGATCAGAGAGAAGCACTGAGTACAGAGGGTGTTTATCATTAACACACTACGAAATTAAAATCCGGGTGCAATGTGATTAAATCTTCCTGAGTGCTGTTGGTCTGGAAAATAAAGTGCATGCAATACATTTCATGGTGCGAATTTTAATGGAATATCATGGAAAATTAAATAAATTGCTGTCCCAGGAAATTGAATCCATTATTTGTCTCAAGGTTATGGCTCTTGGTACAAAAGCAGAGTACTGCAGATGGTTTTATGGTTTTGGTCTTGATTCGAGTCTCAATAAAGTCTGGGAACTGAGGGAAAACAGATTGTTAACTTTTTCCAAAGATTTGACGTGATTGGCTGCCTTTGAATCGCAAGGTTCAGGTTTCAGAGCCCACACACTGCGGCTAAATAAACGGGGGCAACTCTGAGGGAGGTGGCATTGCCAAATCCTAATTAAGGTAAATCACTGTCTTCCCCACTTCACTGAAAATGAATAACCACACGGAGAAAGAAGCCCTCAGATTTCTAATCAAATCTGAGTCAGCAAGCTGAGGATGTGTCTTACCCAGAAACGGTACTGAGGGAGTGCTGAATTGCCAGAAGAAGCATTCTTTCAGATGAGGCTTTAGAACAGGGACATCATCTACCCACTCAGATGGAAGTAAAATAACTATTTTGAAGATTAAAAAAGCTGTTCACTCCAGAATTCTGGTCAATTTGCCTGTCAGTCCACATCACTGAAATAGGTTGCTTGGTTGCTATTTGTGGGATCTTGCTGTGGGCATATTGACGTCTGTGTTTCCAACATCACAACAGTGATCACATTTTTAAAGTACAGGGCGACCACCATATCCGCGGAATTGGCTTCCGCGGTTTCAGTCATCCGCAGTTTGCCGCGGCCCGAAAATATTACATGGAACATTCCAGAACCAGGAGTCAGGGGGCTGCTGAGGGATAAATTTCCCATTTAAATGAATGGAGTCGTTACCATCCGCGGTTTCAAGCTTCTGCGTTAGGTCTTGGAACCAAACCCCCCCCCGCCGCGGACTACTGCACCTCAAAAGGATGCAAACAGCTTTAGGATGTTCCAAGGTGCTATAGAAATGCAAGTCTTTCTTTTCCCCCACAACCAGCATTGGTAATAAAGCATTAACAGATTGGCGGTGATTGTGTGATCTTACCTCATGCTATATAGCTGCACCATTGATACACTCAAGAAGAACTGTACATCAATGTAATTCAGAATGGGAAACCCTGGGGATTTATCTAAGGGAAGTGAGAGTCTGCTATATAAATGCCAACTTGCGTTGACTTTTAAATCAGTTTTAATAAATTATACTGGCTATATTTTCTGTTTTCCATAGCTTAGATAAGCTGCAGATTTATTTAGATTTTCGCATCAATGTGCAGTGTGTCATACCGAGTAAAGTTCCATCGAAAACTGGAGTAAAGAAATCACATTTACAAGGAAGTACCATCACGAGTGGCCAAAATCTGAAGACAGGGTGAGAGCAGGGATAACGAACCAGAACAAAACTATGGTCAGCCAAATGATTGAAGAAGTTTTATTGTGAGATCACACAAAGGAGTCTCTCGAGATTCTGTGACAAGAACCGAGCTGTGAACCGAGCTAATGGGTTTTGTGCAGGAGTGTGCTGTTTGGTCGAGGGTGATCAGTTGATGCGCAGCTACCCTTGCAGATAGCTCAAGAATCAAATCCATTGAGTGAAAGAACTGGGAGAGCCTACCTTCCAGCAGCTGACAAAAGACTGAGATTGCAATGCACGCCCATAACAGCTAAGAACCAGGCATAATATTGTATACACACAGCACTTGGAGCCCTTTAAGGTGACCATTCATAGAATCCCTACAATGCAGAATCAAGCCATTCAGCCCATTGAGTCCACACCAACCCCGTGAAGAGTATCACACCCAACCACCACCTTCACCCTATGTCGCAACATTTCCTATGGCTAATCTATCTAGCCTGCACATCCCTGGACACTATGGACAATCTACCTAACCTGCATATCTTTGGACTACGGGATGAAACTGGAGCACCCGGAGAAAACCCACACAGACATGGGGAGGATGTGCAAACTCCAAATGGGCGGCATGGTGGCACAGTGGTTAGCACTGCTGCCTCACAGCGCCAGAGACCCGGGTTCAATTCCCGCCTCAGGCGACTGTCTGTGTGGAGTTTGCACGTTCTCCCCGTATCTGTGTGGGTTTCCCCTCGGGTGCTCCGGTTTCCTCCCACAGTCCAAAGATGTGCAGGTCAGGTGAATTGGCCATGCTAAATTGCCTGTAGTGTTAGGTAAGGGGTAAATGTAGGGGTATGGGTGGGTTACGCTTCGGCGGGTCGGTGTGGACTTGTTGGGCCGAAGGGCCTCTTTCCACACTGTAATGTAATCTAATCTAATCTAATGTAATCTAATCTAATCAAATTTACTAACAAGTCGCCTGAGGCTGGAATCGAACACAGGTCCCTGGTGCTCTGAGGCAGCAGTGCTAACCACTGACCCACCGAACCACCTTGCCCACAAAATGGCGTTACTAAACAAACTTTGGCACAAATAATCTCCAACTACCTCCAAACATCCCCAGATCCTCAGTCCCACCAACAATGTGATTATCCAACGATTGTAAATGGCTGACAAGGCGAGTCTATCTTTCTAATCATCAAAATGTGGACAAAGGTATTTTACATTGCCATGTTTTGAGTTAATGGAATTTGTTTTCACTTATGAAAGCTTGTTTTAACATATGAAGGCCCAGTCCCCACCAAGCCTACTGCAATATTAAAATGACCAGTAATTTATGACCAACCCAAACCCCTGCATTCACACCATCTCCTGAGGTAGACACCAAACAATTCCAAAGAACAGGAGAAAGAAAATTCCTCTCCTTCGTGGGCAATTGAAAGCACCCAAATAGATCACACTCAGCAAACATCAGGACGATGTGTGATGAGATTTCTACCCCAACCTATCACCAAGACCTATTCCAAACCGTTTCCAGTGCTGAGTTGAAAAGTGTGGCGCTGGAAAAGCACGGCAGATCAGCCGCCATCCAACATTTCGGGCATAGGCCCTGCATCAGTAATGTAGGGGAGGGAAGGGAGGGCTGAGAGATAAATAGGAGAGGGCTGCTGGGGCTGTGGGGAAGGTAGGTGGGATGGGTATGGGGGGATAATTGTGATAGGTCAATGGGGAGGTGGAGTGGATAGGTGGATAGGAAGATAGACAGGTAGATCAGGTCAAGATAGTGCCAACTTGGAGGGCTGGGTCTGGATGTGGTGGGGGGAAGGGGAAATTGACGTTGATGACGTGTGGTGGGAACGTCCTAAAGCAGAAGATGAGGCGTTCTTCCCCCAGGTTTCGGGTGGCTTGGGTTTGGCAGTGGAAGTGGCCCAGGACTTGCATGTCCTTGGTGGAGTGGGAGGGGAAGTTGAAGTGGTCGGCCACAGGGCAGTGGGGCTGTTTGGTACGGGTGTCCTGGAGATGTTCCCTGAAATGCTCCACAGGTTGGCGTTCTGTCTCCCTGATGTAGAGGAGACCACATCGAGAGCAACGGACGAAGTAGATGAGGTGAGTAGATGTGCGGGAAAATATCTGCCAGGTGTGAAAAGATCTTTTGGGGGCTTGGACAGAGGTGAGGGGGGAGGTGTGTTTGTAGGTTTTACACCACTTGCGGTGGCAAGGGAAGGTACCAGGAGTCAAGGGTAGGTTGGTGGGGGAGTAGACCTAATGAGGGAGTCATTAGGAGTCGCAGAGGGAAAGGTCTCTATAGAATGCAGGTAGGGTTGGGGAGGGAAATATATCTCTGATGGTGGGGTCTGATTGTACAATCCTACAGAGATGTCACCATACAGAACTCTAACTCTCCAGCATCTGCAGTACTCACTTTCTCTCAGTTCCAATTCTGGAATGGACACATTTACTAAAAGACCTGGCCCTGCCAGTGAAATGATATGTGAGGAAAATGGCTAAGTCAGAGCAGACAGTTTGCAGCAAGGATACAACTTAATGGGTATAACCATGACTTTGCTGAACTGTGGGTGAGATCTCTGGTATAGGTACATGATAATCAGAGATGGTATGACATGTCTGTGGAACAGGCAGAACTTAACCCAGACATCATTCGAAAAAGAATGGATTAAATTATATAAAATGGACAACACAGCCAAAGGCCATACTGTCTAACTAGTACCACTGATGTTGCTCCTCACAGGGGCAGCATGGTGGCTCAGTGGTTAACACTACTGCCTCACAGCTGCAGGCACCTGAGTTCGATTCCACCACCAGTTGACTGTCTGTGTGGAGTTTGCACATTCTCCCTGTATCTGCGTGGATGTCTGCCAGGTGCTCAGGTTTCCTCCCACAGTCCAAAGA
Organism: Chiloscyllium plagiosum; assembly: GCF_004010195.1. Classification (NCBI taxonomy): domain Eukaryota; kingdom Metazoa; phylum Chordata; class Chondrichthyes; order Orectolobiformes; family Hemiscylliidae; genus Chiloscyllium; species Chiloscyllium plagiosum. Next base: position 8,381,011 of record NC_057749.1, read on the forward strand.
TGTGTGGGTTAGATGGATTTGTCATGTTACATTGCCCTATAGTGTCCAGGGATGCGTACGTTAGCTGCCTAAGCTACGGGTCCTGCAGGGGTTACAGGGATAAGGTAGGGGGATGGGCCAGGGTGGGATACTGTTCAGAGGGACGGTGTGGACTTGTTGAACCGAATGCCCTGTTTCTACGCTGTGGGGATTCTATGAAGTCTCCTCCTATCCTGCTTCACACAGCCTTATCGACATAAACGCCTGTTCCTTTCTGCTGCTTGTACTCAACTAGATTCTTCTTAAATGCATCTCCGCTGTTCCACACAACCACTCCTTGTGATGACAAGTACCGCTCTCCATCCATTCTCTGGGGTTCTTCCTCAATTCCCATTTGGATTTTATCATGACTATCCCATACTTATGACCCTGAGCTATCCAATTAGTCTCACTTCCCTCCTCTTTCCCACAGCCTTGCAAGTTATTCCATTTCAAGTATGCATGCTATTTCCTTGAGAAACTTAGCATGGATGGATTTCCACCATCCTGTCAGCTGATACATTCCATGCATAATTATTCGCTTTAAATAAAGCTAATTCTCCTCACCTCTGCTCCGGTTCCTTTCCAACTGATTTCCATTGGTTACTATCCCTCGTGCCACTGGAAACAGCTTGCACTATGAAAAGCCTCTTTAGTGTGAGCACTGTTATTAATCATAGAATCTCTACACTGTAAAGGCAGGCATTTGAAACCACATTGACCCTCCGGACTGCATCCCATTCAGACCCAATCCCAACTCTCTAGCCCGGCATTTCCCATGCCTAACCCACTTAGCCTGCAGATCCTTGGACACTATGGGCAATGTAGCATGGCTAATCCACCTAACCTGCACATCTTTGGGAGGAAACCGGAGCACCCAGAGGAAACCCATGCTGACACGGGGAGAATTTCTGCACAGGCAGTTGCCCTAAGCTGGAATCAAACCAAAGTCCCTGGCACTGTAAGGCAAGAATGCTAACCACTGAGCCAACATGCCACCCCGTACGCTCCTCAGTTTTAAGGAGAGCAACCTTTGTTTCTCCACTATCTCTGTCTCTGTGCAGATTAGGTCTTTCATTTTTGATTCATTTCTGGAAAATCTCATCTGCAGTCCCTCTAAGGAATTCAACATCACTGAAAAACCTATGCCCAAAACTAAACACAAAAATACTCCCAGCTGAGACCAAACCAACTTCAACAGTTTTGACAATAAAATCATCAATGATGTAAAATAAAAATTTTCTCTTCAATATGCCCTGAACATCTGAGGCCTAGTGAGCTACCTTCAAAGAAAATGTTGTGTAAATATTTCTCATACATAATTTAGAACCAGGACTCCGATGAGGAACAGTACAGTTTTGATATCAAAAATACAATGATTTGATGTTATTAAACTTGCATAGCCTCATTCAGAGCTCAGCTAACTATATATATAAATCAAATGTTAACTACACCCTCATTCATATCTGTTCGCTTCATCATAGACTTTGTTGTATTTTGCTTTTGAAAAGATCATTTTATCATTCAAAGTGTTTTCACAGTTCACAAGCAACGAATGACATTTTAATGCTGTCACCTGCTGAGCTGTAAATGTCAAAGAAACCTGTCTGGAACAGACTGGGGAGCATTTAATATGGGAAAAGTTTTCAAAACCATGGATAAAGTCAGTTTGGATAAATATGAGAGAATGAAATGGTGTCAATTCCAACCACTACACTTGGTAATACAGGGTATTAATATGCTGAAAAAAACACAACACAGATTGTTTTGCTATAACGCGATAGTTGTGTTCTTCTGCAACCTTTCGCATAGAAAATCATGCAATGGAAAACTGCTGTAGAAACCCGCATTATGGAAAAATGCTATAGAAAATCACGCGTTATGGAAAACTGCTACAGAAACCCTCATTATGGAAAACTGCTATTGAAAATCACACAATGGAAAACTGCTATAGAAAATCGTACTATGGAAAGCTGCTACAGGAAATCGCGCAATGGAAAATTGCTACAGAAACTCACGCAATGGAAAACTGCTGTAGAAAATCACAATATGGAAAATTGTGATAGAAAATCATGCTATAAAACTGTGATAGAAAATTGTGTTATGCTATAGAAAATCACGCGTTATGGAAAACTGCTATAGAAACCTGTGTTATGAAACACTGCTATAGAAAATCGGACTATGAAAAACTGCTATAGATAATCGCGTCAGGGAAAACCACTATAAAAAATCATGCCATAGAAAACTGCTATAGAAAACTGCTATAGAAACTTGTGCTATGGAAAACTGCAATAGAAAATCACAAAATTGAAAACTGCAATAGAAAATCACAATATGGAAAACTGCAATAGAAAATCACACTATGGAAAACTGTTATAGATAATCGCACTAGGCAAAACTGCTATAGAAAATCATGCTATGGAAAACTGCTACAGAAAATCACACTGTAGAAGATCGCTAATAGAAAATCGTTCTACCTATTCAGTAGAAAGTTTGCATTATCCTAACAAAGTCCACAATTTGTCAATCACATTATAGCCAATTCGCACTGACTAAACATGCATTATAGCAGAACAGCTTGTACGTTTGTGTGCATCGGAAGTTACGTCTATCATAACAACATAAGAATCCTCGAGCAGGAGGAGGCTATTCCCCTTGAGCCTGTTCTCCTATCCAATATGATCATGGCTGACCTCATCTCGGCCTCGACTCTACTTTTCTAGCCATTGTCCACAACAGTGGAGGGTTTGAGTTATGAGGAGAGGTTGGGTCGGCTGGAGCTATTTTCATTGGAGCATAGGAAGTTGAGAGGTGACCTTATAGAAATTTATAAAATCATAAGGGGTATAGGTAAGGTGAATAGCAGGTGCATTTATCCTAGGGTGGGGGATTTCAAAAGTAGGGGTCATATTTTTAAGAGGAGAGGAGAAAGAATTTAAAAAGACATGAAGGGCATTTTTTTTACACAGAGAATAGTTCATGTGTGGAATGAACTTCCAGAGGAAGTGGTGGATCTGGGTACAGTTGCAACAGTTCAAAGACATTTGGATAAGTACATGAATAAGAAATGTTTGGAGGGATATGGACCAAGCGCAGGTGGGATGAGTTTTGTTTGAGATTATGGTTGGCCATGGACTGGTTGGACCAAAGGATCTGTTTCGGTGCAGTACGAATCTAAGACGCTTTAACCCTTCAAACCGATGCTAATTAAATATCTATCTCCCCCTTAAATTTACTCAAAGTCTTGGAATTGCACAGATCATAGGCACAGAGGAAACATATCTTGTATGTCTACTTTGTCAATCTCCTTTAGAGTCTTATATACCTCAATTAGAATCCTAATTCTTCTAAACTCCACAGAGTATGTGCCTAAACTACTCAATCCCTCACTGTAAGACACAGCCCTCATCGCTGAAATCAATTTAGTGAATTTCCTGTGAACTGTATCCAATGCAACTGTATCCCTCCTCAACTTAGGTGACCAACATTGTATTCAACACTCCAGGTGCAGTCTCACCAGTACCTTGTACAGTTGCAGCAACACTTCCCTGTTTTTATACTCTGCTCCCTTAGCAAGAAACACCAAAATTACATTTGTCTTTCTTCTTAATTTATCGATAGACAGGGCCTTGTTCTTTGTAGACAGAAAGGACATATATGTATACAGCACCCTGTTTTAACTCAACAAAATAGGTGACAGCCATTTGCTGATTCATTTGTCAGGGCAACACATTGATCAAACACTGTCAATCTGCCTTGTTCAAAAGTTAAACAAAGCTTGATGGTTAGCTGGCAATCATCATTGTCTAGTGTGTTCTTTATGACAATGCCTTAATCAGAATCCTCATGCCAATCAATCAGCACTCTCCTCCCATATAATATAAATGTTGGTTTTCTCCTTAAATTGGTATTCTTGTGAACTGTCCTGAAAAGTGACAGACAAAGTTCTTCGACAAAATCATTTTCATCAATACTGCATTGTCCTTCCTTTTTTCTTGGGTGATAAAGCGAAAACTTCTATTCAGAAACAAGATCTTTGGTAACATTAAAACATTCCAAAGTGCTTCTCTGCCAGACACTAATGAAGTGCACAACAGGCAATTTGTACAAAGTATTGCTCCACAAGCAACAATCCTTTTCCCCGATAGTCTTGTGGGATAAGACATAACCCCCAAAGCCCCCCTTTCTTGGATGGGAGTAAATGATCCCTTTGAAGAAGCAGAGGGAAGGGTCTGCTCAGTCTCCTGCCAATTCTGTTTCTATTGAATTCAAATTCCACCATCTGCTATAGTAGATTTCAATGCCGGGTCTGCAGAACAATACCTGGGTCACTGGATTAACTTTCCAGTAATAATGCCATTGGACCACTCCTGCCCAATTTGTAACCGAAACCACTAAATCAACTCATCTGATCATCATCAAAATGCTGTCCGTGGGATTTGTTGAGTTGCAACTACATGTCTGAGCTACACCTCAGAAGTGACCTTATCTAAAGCACTGCTGTGCTTTTCCAGCACCACACTTTTTGAATTTAGGGCAGCCTTCCATTTGTAAAAGGTGCTATATAAGTGCAAGTCTTCCTTTCTTTGTAGTAGCCAAGAAAGAAACATGTGTCATGTGAGCTATCCTATCTCCCATTCAGAGGGGAGTCAGGGTGTCTGTTTAATACCTCACTGGAAATGTCAATCCGATTGAGCACTCAAATTTCTGGATTAGGGCTTGAATCCACAGTCTTGTACTTCAGAGGCAGAAAAAAAAGGCATTCTGAATCAGCAGTGAATCATCTCAACAAACAGTGCCCAAAACTAAAATCTGGATTAGTGGTGCTAGAAGATCACAGCAGTTCAGGCAGCATCCAAGGAGCAGCGAAATCGACGTTTCGGGCAAAAGCCCTTCATCAGGAATAAAGGCAGTGAGTCTGAAGCGTGGAGAGATAAGCTAGAGGAGGGTAGGGGTGGGGAGAAAGTAGCATAGAGTACAATAGTTCAGTGGGGAAGGAGATGAAGGTGATAGGTCAGGGAGGAGAGG
>NC_057749.1:8387422-8399851 GCF_004010195.1 Chiloscyllium plagiosum
ACCCTCCTCTAGCTTATCTCTCCACGCTTCAGGCTCACTGCCTTTATTCCTGATGAAGGGCTTTTGCCCGAAACGTCGATTTCGCTGCTCCTTGGATGCTGCCTGAACTGCTGTGCTCTTCTAGCACCACTAATCCAGGTTTTGGTTTCCAGCATCTGCAGTCATTGTTTTTACCTCCCAAAACTAAAAGGCAATCGAGTTTCAATTGAAGTTTCTCATCGTGGACTGGTCACATACTTGGTTAAATCCTCCAAAATCATTGACTTGATGAAGCCTTAAGAAATCTCTGTTGACCAACCTAAAACTTGACTAGGTCCTAAGAAAACTGCCAACCTTCTCTATACGTGAAATCACTGTCAATTAACAGTGGCTCTATTAAAACTGCCAAACTGATAAGGATAGCCCATTCTACATAGCTAACTTGTTGCATATTTTGCTTTTTACTTGCCTCAGAGCAGCGCAGAGATGACATTAATTTCTGAGTGTACAGATGAGCTAAGAACAAGAGCAGGCTGCTCAACCTTTTGAACCTGTTCTGCCTTTCAATAAGAGCAATAGATTTTACTTATAGTGCATTTAACATATCTACCACCAGAAAATGTCTCCCCTTGTATTAACCCCATTTATACCTTTCTACCTTTCTATGCTTTATCTTCCCTTCAGCTGCAGTTATTATGAATGCCGCCACCAACTGGAGACATGCACCCTCAGCTACACAGCATCCAAATGTAACGTCACTGCCCAGTGGAGGTGGCACATCCAGAATGGTGGCAGTGCCTGGAACAGAATAAATGGCCTGAGGAACTGACTGGCTCTGCTGACCACAACCCCTCTGCCATTTCCACCCAGGCCCTAGATTGGAGCCATTAGGGAGTGTGAGCGGAAGAGGTTAAGACATCAAGGGGGTTTCTTTCAAAAACAGACCCATTGGTTAAGTGAAGATGGGGTAGAATGTGCATGGTGTTAGTGCTGATGTCACTGTTGTGCAGAATGTGGTGACATCAGCAATGCATCCTGTCGCCTATTCCCTCCAGCTGACATCCCCCATTGGTCCTTGTGTCGGAAGCTATTTCATCAGCCATTTTGGCATTTGAAGCAATCTCTTTTCCTTAGCTCTGAGTCCACACCCAGGCTTAACCAACAAAGCATAGTGAACATGGATCAGTTGCCAGACTCCTATAATGGAACACAGAACAAATGAACTGCTAAACACTGCATTGTCAAACATAAGCTGATGCTCAAAATGTCCTGATTGCAAAGAATTATAAAGTTCCTCACACGATTGAGGACAAATAATTCAAAACATTTTATTCACACAGCATAACTTTTAGCAATTGCAAAGAATGCACAGCATGGAAAGACCATTCAGCCCACTTAGTCTATGCCAGCATCTAAGCTTTACACAAGATAGCTCCACCTTATCCCATCAACACAGGCAGCTACATTTCCTTTCCTCATGCATTTATTTAATTACAACTTAAATTGATCCAAGCTATTCACCTCAATTATTCCTTATGATAGCTGTAGCAATTGGAACAAGGTCAACCAGATGGACTTATAGAATATAAGTTCCCTGATTGGGAGCTGTTAATCTGGTCTACTCAGGGAGCACTGGCTGACAGATAAGAACAGGAGTGCCAGAGGTTCTACTCACTCTGAGATCTGGCTCTGAGCTGGGTGTACCAGTGTCATGTATAGTGGACGTGTAAATAAAAGATGACTTGGTGATGGGATACTGGCCTTTGTGGAGTGATTTCAGTTGCAAGTGTCACACTTAGACGAAGCTTTGGGTAAAGACATTTCTCTTGAATCCCCTGTTGGAATTTTCTTGTGACTGCTGTATATTCACAATGCCCTAGCCTTGGTCACCTCCCACAAATGGCAGGACAAGTCGCGAGAGTAGTTAATAAAACATATGATGTGCTCGGCTTTATTCATCGGGCTTTGGAGTACAACAGCAAGGAGGTGATACTTAACTTGTGGAATATAATTGTTAGACATCAACTGGAGTAACGTGTACAGACATTATATAAAAAAAAGATGTAAAATAAAATAACTTAACCTATGCACTCCTCAATTCACTGCTATCCATGTGCATGTCCAGCAGTCACTTAAATGTCCCTAATGACTCTGCTTCCACCACCACCACTGGCAACGTATTCCATGCATTCACAACTCTCTGTGTAAAGAACCTACCTCTGACATCCCTTCTATACCTTTCTCCTAATACCTTAATACTATGACCCCTCATGCCAGTCAATCCTGCCCTGGGGAAAAGTCTCTGGCTATTGACTCTATCCATTCTTCTCATTATCTTGTATACCTCAATCAGGTCACCTCTCTTCCTCCTCTCCAGAGAGAAAAGTCCGAGCTTAGTCAACCTTTCTTCATAAGGCAAGTCCTCCAGTCCAGGCAGCATCCTGATAAACCTTCTTTGCACCCTCTCCAAAGCCTCTGTATCTTTCCTATAGTAGGGCGACCAGAACTGAACACAATATTCCAAGTGTGGCCTCGCCAGGGTCTTGTAGAGCTGTAGCAAAACCTCGTGGCTCTTAAACTCGATCTCCCTGTTAATGAAAGCCAAAACACCATATGCTTTCTTAACAACCCTATCCACTTGCGTGGCAACTTTGAGGGATCTATGTACTTGAACACCAAGATCCCTCTGTTCCTCCACACTGTCAAGAATCCTGTCTTTAATCCTATATTCAGCATTCAAGTTCAACCTTCCAAAATGCATCACTTTGCATTTGTCCAGGTTGAACTCCATTTGTCATTTCTCAGACCTGTCTATGTTGCACTATAGCCTGCAATAGCCCTCGATACTATCAAATGCATTTACAACCTTTGTGTCATCTGAAAATTTACTAACCTACCCCTCAACCTCCTCATTCAAGTCATTTATAAAAACTACAAAGAGCAGAGGCCCAAGGACAGAGGCCTGCGGGACCCCATTCAACACTGATCTCCAGGCAGAATACCTTCCATCTCCAGCCTTCAGTTAGTTAACCAGTTCTGAATCTAAATAGCCAAATCTCCCGGTTTCCCATATTTCCTGACTTTATGAATGAGCCTACCATGGGGAAACTTATCAAATGCCTTGCTGAAGTCCATATACACCACATCCACTGCTCAACCTTCATTGACCTGTCTTTTCACCTCCTCAAAGAACTCAATAAGATTTGTGAGGCATGACCTGCCCCTCACAAAGCCATGCTGACAGCCTTTTAATCACGCTATGCTTTTCCAAATAGTCATAAATCTATCCCTCAGAATTCTTTCCAAAACTTTGTTGACCACAGAATTTACAATAATGCCTCCAGGGAGGAAAAAACTCTGTTTTGAGGATAGATTCAAGAAGTTTGGACTGTTGTCCTTGGAGAGAAGAAGGCTGAATGGAGATGTGACAGAGGTTTTCAAACTCATGAGTGGCTGAATAGAGTAGATAGGGAGATCAAGCAGGCTATGGTAATTAACAAGATAGATTGCACTTCATGTTTGCACCCAGTTACAGGTTACTTTGATATAATAGACACTGTTGCATTGATATAATAGACACTGTTACATTGATATAACAGCACTGTTACAAGATACTTTCGGGAGGATCTGGATATTAGGCTTCACTCTTTAAAGATCCTAAGCTGTTATGCCCTCAAGCCCATATGATATAATTGCAGTGGATCGTGCTTATGACCATGCTCAGTGTTAACTCATTTAGACCCCTCTGCACTATCTCAAAGCACTTTCCAGTCAATGTTTTTTTTGAAGTGTAGTCGCTATTGTAGTGTAGAAAATGCAGCACCTAAAATGTGTTCAGCAAAGTCACACAAAAATAACAATGTGATAAATGTCCAGTTTTATTCTTTTGCAATGTTGCTTCAGGGATAACGGTTGCCGAGGGCTAACACCCCTAGTCTTCAGTGTAACATTGTGGCGCCTGGTGAAATAACTACACAGAGGCTGATATCCCATCACCCACGTCACCACATATTTAACTATGCACAATACACTGGCTCTGGCCAGCCAGTTCAGTCTCAGTCTTTGAAGTGTGGAGATGCTGAATCCCCTGTTTACTTTTTTACACTGACCCAGTTCCCTCAGAGTCAGCTCTCAGAGTGAACAGAACTTCTGACACTCCTGTTTTTTTTTTTGCTTCTTTTATTTTATCTCTCCCACGCACTATCGCCTAACAGTGGGTAGTGCTTATTTTTCCCCAGCACCCATGTCGTGTGTATGCAGGTGAGGGACGTAGTGAAGAACAACAAGTGTGTAAGTCTTTGTTTGTATTCCAACACCAGGAAGAAAGGAAACTTCCAAGTGGCCAGTTACAAGCAGTGCCCTTCTCAACAAAATGCAACACTACGTGATCAAAAAAGTGAAGGGGAGGGCAGGGATTAAAATCTCTTGCCCCTATCTGTCAGTCAGGGCTTCCTAATTGGCCCAGGTTAACAACCTCAATCACGGATCTTGTAGTTAACAAAATCCACCTGGTTCCAATTATTACATCTGGAATAAAGAAAAAAAGAGAGAGAGAGCAAGAGAGACTAAGCAAGAGAGAGAGATAGACCCTAGGATAAGAGAGCTAGAAAGAAAGACCTGTTATGGACCAGAACCCCCCTCAAAATATTTTAAAAAGGTAGTCTTGACCCTAATGTTTTCTGGTTTTAAAGGTAGATGCAAAGAGCTATGTTCCAGGTGCAATGCGACTGGTCAAACTATTCAACATTAAATGAAACAATTTATTTAAACACTGTAGCTAGACAAACAAAAGAAAGAGGAACTTAGAATAACCTAACTCTGTTGGAAAACTTAACAGAACAATAGATACAGTAACTATAATTAATTAACTGCTCGAATATAGTAATGTACCCTAAATAGCCTGTTGGCAAAAAGACAAATTCAGAAAAATAGATTGTCTCACAGATCACGTAGCCTCAGAGATAAACCCTAGTTTCTAGGTGCAACCATGAGAGGAAAAAGCCTTTTCTTCTTCAAACCCACAAAGCAACTGCTTAAAGCACAATCTGAAAACTAACCAAACAACTTGAAAGCCTGGTCTATGAGAGCTGGCCACGCCCATCCAGGCTGCTTTTATTGCTCCAACTTCTAAAAAAACCCTAAGGCCTCACAAGCTGTTTTCTCTAGTGGTTCTGGTAGATTGCTTGACACTTCTGCCTCACAACCTCTCTTCAAAATAAAACAGCATAAAATAACCTCTTAAAGCTACAGTATTGTCATAGCCCCCAGGATAGAGAGAGGGGGAGAGAGAGACCTGAGGATAGAGAGAGGGGGAGAGAGAGACTTCAGGATAGAGAGAGAGGGAGAGAGAGACTTCAGGATAGAGAGAGAGAGAGAGAGACCCAAGGACTGAGAGAGGGGAGAGAGAGACCCAATGATATAGAGAAAGAGAGACTCTGGGATGGAGACACAGGGGGAGAGAGAGACCCCAGGATAAAGAGTGGGGAGAGATAGATACCCCAGAATAGAGAGAAAGAGAGACTCTAAGAAGGAGAAAGAAGGACAGAGAAATATCTCGGAATAAAACAAGAGAGAGACTAGGGACACAGACAAGAGACATGGTGATAGGTAAAGGACTATAGAAAGTCAACGTGCCTATTTTGGATTGTTACAATAAAGATTCAGAACAATGGACTGAACGGCTTGCTTCTGTGCTGTAAATGTTTATGATTCTAACTGTAGGAAAAAGACAGAAGGAATGATATTAAATATAAATAAAGATGCATGATGTACTTTAGTGATGAAATTGAGGCAAATGGGTTGAAATCGTGCTGTGCAATATTAATACCAGCACAATGTTTTCGTTAAAAATATTCTCTACTCATCATTTTAATAAAGGTTATTTTAATGCTTTCATTTTCCAAAATAAGTGGGTTATGACTTTTCTACTTTAAACAGCAGACCAAGGAATTTGATATGAGCACATTTATATATTTGTGACGAATGTCAGCCAATGTGATTTCAACGTAAAAATGTTCCGATTACAAAACACTGGCACTGGTATGAAATTAGATATTAATGTGCTCCACTCTCAAAGTGATTCTTGTAAATGGATTTACCGTTGTCAGTGTGCTGAGCATTGAAAACATGAATAATTGAACATGCACACATTTTTAAAAAATGTTTAATTAGTTGTAGATGAATTAGTGATGACTAGTGAGGGAAGAAATTAGCAATTCCTGTTAAAGTCATATTTACCAAATAAAGTCCATCTTAAAGCATTGCTGAAATTCAGTTAAACAGCTTATCAGATTCGCATCCAAGGTTAATATCCATACAGAAAGCTATGACAATAGCCCTTCACACTTCTACTTGGTAGAGTGTTAAGTCTCTTACTATGTTTACTCTGAGCTCGCATTATCCATTTAAAATGATTTGTCCTTCTTTAATCTCAAGGCTGTGGATGTTGTGTCTGGACATGTTGCTTTTCAAATGCTTATTGTTTCTCAAAGTGAAATTCTCTTTGCTCAATCGCTAGTGGTAAAGCCTTCAGATGTCTCAGTCTAACTCTCTGGATCCTCTTACCTAAACCTCTACACTTTTCAATTTTCTCCAAGACCACTTCTTCAAGTCAGCATCCGATCGCTGTCATTGACCCTTGCTAAACTCTTTGTTTCTCTGACTCTTGCTTCTTTATGCCCAAACTTTGTGGCCACGACTATAGCCAATTGCTTTAGAGAAACCTGAAAGCATCTCATAGAATGCCAAGTGCGAACACAGGCCATTTGGCCCAACAAGTCCACACTGACCTCTGAAGAGTAACCCACCCAAAACTATTCCCCTACCCTATTACCCTACATTTACTCCTGACTAATGCATCTAATCTATGCATCCCTGAACACTATGGGCAATTTAGCATGGTCGATTCATCTAAGCTGCACATCTTTGAATTGTGAAGGGAAACCCAGAGTACCCAGAAACATGGAGAGAATGTGCAAACTCCACACAGACAGTCGCCCGAGGCTGGAATCGAACCCAGGTCCCTGACACCATGAGGCAGCAGTGCTAACCACTGAGACATCATGCTGCCCTCAAGAGAAATCTCCTTGGCGAATTCTGAAATTCCACTTCCTTTCCATTCAGAGCAAAATCCAGCACATTGCGTAGAGCATCATATTTGGTGGAGGGATTATCAATACTGAGGGAGATTGCATTATACTATTGGAGAACAATTAATAATCTTGAAGAATGAGCAAATAATCTTGCAAATATTCAACACAGACAAAGGGGAAGGAGTGCATTTTAGCAAGAAAAGAAAGACAACTTATTACTTGGAAGGTGCAAGCCGAGAGAGAGTAACACAGGAAAGTGGGACTAGTTTAGCTTGGAAACATGGTTGACATTGACTAGTTGGACCGAGAGGTCTGTTTGCATGCTATATGACTTTATGACTACCAACAAGCCTTTTCCTTGGTAGTAGTCTAAGCTACTAATAACACATGGGGAACGATACCCTTTTGATGTGTTCTGTAGAAGACAGGCTCAATCTTCATGAAGAGGAAATTGATTTATTAGATATTATTTCATGTTTCACTATATTAGAGATATATGGTTGCCTTTGGTCAGACATAGAGTCAAAGAGATGTACAGCATGGAAACAGACCTTTCAGTTCAACTCGTCCATGCCGACCAGATATCCCAACCCAACCTAGTCCCATCTACCAGCACTTGGCCCATATCCTTCCAAACCCTTCCTTTTCATATACCCATTCAACGCCTTTTAAATGTTGCAATTGTACCAGCCTCCATCACTTCCTCTGGCAGCTCATTCCATACACAACCACCCTCTGAGTGAAAAAGTTGCCTCTTAGGTCTCTTTTATATCTTTCCCCTCTCGCCCTAAACCTATGCCCTCTAATTCTGGACTTCTCCACCCCAGGGAAAAGACTTTGTCTATTTTTCCTATCCATGCCCCTCATGATTTTATAAACCTCTGTAAGGCTACCCCTCAACCTCCAATGCTCCAGGGAAAACAGCCCCAGCCTGTTCAACCTCTCCCTATAGCTCAAACACTCCAACCCTGGCAACATCATGAGGCTCACTTTAAAAATAATTCATCACTTTAGCGACATATAACTAAGAATAATCACTGAAGTGTTAGTAGAACACGTGGAGACAAGTCTTACCTACTCCTTGGAACAGTCCTTAATGTACTCTTGGCCAGAGTTTATCGTATGGTGTTGGTTAAGCATTTCAGCTTGTATAATCTTAAACAACATTCAGCGCACACATTCAATACTGAAGACGTTCACTCCCTCTACCAACGATACACAGTAGCAGCAATGTGTACCATCTGCAAGACGTACTGCAACATGTTTGCTCTCTAACATCCATGAACATGAAAGTATTACATTTGGTCCCTATATTCAAACCATGGTATGTATTGTGAGTAATTGTGCCCCAAATACTAATCTTACTGGACCCCAGTGCCTGTCAATGTGAGAATGGCCTATTTATCTTTTTAAGATTATCCCACATTCTAAGCCTAGTTGCTGCGGAGCTTAATTATGCCTGCTATCTAATTTCATTTTTCCTGTAAGCAGCTTTATTTCCTTCCATATTGGGCTACCTGACACCTGTCTCCACTAAGTTAAACCTTTCCCAACAGCAAATCTCCTTATGTCCATCTTGAAGATGTCCAGCTTGTATAGGCCCTACGTACCCCAGAATGTGTCCCAATGTCTCAGGAATCAGAAGTCTCCTTTCCTACACCGATTATCCAGCCATGCGTTCAACCAATCATTCCTCCCTGTCCTATACTCACTAACACGTGGCTCTAGGACGTATCCTGAGATTATCATTCTTGATGTCTCGTCTTTGAATTTCCTTCCAAACTCCCTGAAATTTGCCTTCAAGACTTCATCTGTCTTTCTGCCCTATGTTATTTGTGGACCATAATGTCTGCCTATTCAGCACAACCCCGGAAAGATGTCCTACAGCTACCTTTTGATATCCTTCATCTTGACACCAGAGAAAGACGACACAGCGAGTTATGCCTACTGCTGCAGAAACCCCAATCTGATTTCTTGACTATGGAATCCCTGATCATGAATGTTCTTCAATCTTCTTTCTCCCATCCTGTACAACTGGTTCGCCCATGGTATTTTACGCACAGTGTGACAATACTAATGCTTTAAGAGATATCTTTTGTCCCAGCTTTTTATAAAGAAGTTTTGAACCAGAGGTTTTGAGCAGTATGTTCCAAGCCAGTAAAGTAAACAACTTGTGAAGCCTTGGAACAATAGAAGCAGCCTGAAGGGGTGTTACCAATCTCCCATATAACTATGATTTTAGTTTAACTTTCAGCAGCTGTTGGGGTTTGGAAGTTGCTATACATCTGTTGCTGCTACAGCAAAATGTTTGAGTTCTTTCTCTCCCTCTCGGAGTTTTCTCTTGATGTTCTTTCTTCCTAGATTGGAGAATTGCCTATGGGACAATCTGTTTTGCTGCATTTGCCTTTGCCAAGGGTGTGTTTATGGGATATTATTATGTTGGAACAGTTGCTGTTTGGTAGTTAATTAATTGATTATTCTGTTAAGTTTTCCAATCAAGTCAAGTCATTCTGATTTTTCTTTCTTTTTATTTGCATTTTAAATATAGTGTAGTTCACTTCAAATTTGGTAGGTTGACCAATCGAATTGCATCCAGAACACAATGTCTTACACTTGCCTTTCAAAATAAAAATATGTTGGGGTGGAGGATACATTTTAAATATATTTTGAGTGGGTTTGACCTGGTCCATAACAACAAATAATCAATTACTATTTGGAATGTGGCCATTGCTCTGTTATGTTATAGAATTTGACAACAAATCTATGCACAGGAAGATCCCATAAGAAAAAAGGAATTATTGCTCTGTTTTAATTGTGACTGAGAAACTGAATGATTTCACCCGCCCTTCTGCAAACACAGCCATAGGTAACTTATGCCTACACGGTAGTGGCTACACTGTAAACTATCACTCAAATAACACAGCACCTCTTGCAATACCACACCCTCCTTGGCACTGCCGAAGGACGTCAAGCTAGATCTCATCCTCAGATCCAAATGTGGGGGTCAAACCCACTACCTTCTGGTTCAACAGGCAGTGTGCTATACCAGGATTAAAGACACCGACACTAACTAACATCTAAATAGCCAGAGTAAAACTATGTGTTGGATTTGAAATCAAATCCTAACTGAATTCTATTTAAAGCAGATTAGGATATTGATCCTTTGCAAACCATTGGAGTTGGTGCCTCAGACAACAGAACTCTGTGTCGGGATTCAGTCTTGACTGGACAAAGTGTTAATACAGTATACATTAACACAGAAAGTAATGTACTATCACATGATCTTGCTCTCCCTCCCACCTCTGCTCCCACCTCTCAGACATGTGCTAGTTCACTGCAAAGGGTTAAATCTGGGGCCTCTTGCCTACACAGTGTAATCAAGCAAATCGTTGTTCTTTTCAAATCTGGGTGTGTCAGTGGAGTGCAGGTTAATGACAGGGCAAAGGTAGCACTCACTTAGAATGCGAGAAGCCTTCTGGAATAAATCCAGTGATAATAAACAAATAATCTATAGGAGACTGGGCTGGGATCATTGCAGTTCCTCAGTTACATTAATGACCTCCCCAAGGCGTGCTCGCATTCCCAAGTCTTTTTATATACCAATGACACAATCCTAATGTGCTGTCACAAATCTGTTAAAATTGATCTCAAAAATGGATTAATTGAGGACTATAATCAAGGCTTCTCAGCAGCTACTGAACAATCAAGTCATTTTAAACATAAAACTAAATCAATGTCAATGGATTCTTCCCAACATATTAGTGAGGGATGGAAGGGTGCTTTGTAAATTAACACAAATAACCTTAACCTTGGGAATGTTAGAGTACACTACAGGATTTTAGGCACAGTTTAGATTCAAGACATCCTTCAAGGATCCCGTTGCCAAAACCTGCTGACAAGATAATCCTCAAAAAAATAAATCTTTAAAATCTGACTGAGCCTGTCCTACACAAAGAGTCACAGAGGAAAAATGATGCTGGTCATCTTCTGGTGATAGCCATGATGGGGAGGAGCTTGTATTGGACTGAGGTGGACAAAGTTAAAACTCACACAACACCAGGCCTTGTTCAACAGGTTTACTTGGAAGCACTAGCTTTCAGAGCGCTGCTCAGCTACCTGATGCAGGAGCAGCGCTCCGAAAGCTAGAGCTTCCAAATAAACCTGTTGGGCTTTAACCTGGTGTTGTGAGAGTTTTAACTTAATCTCTTGGTGAGTTTGTGTGAGAATGTGATCAGTTAAGGCACCTGCCATCAAGCCACAAATATATTTTTAAAAATGCAAATCGAATGATTGGAAATTGTGAATAAAACAAATAGATTTGGACATTAAAGTGTTTCTATTCAACAATATATGAATCAGGCTACCTTGAGTGATTGCTGCACAGATTGAAGCTTTCATTGTTCTAATACACATGTGACATTATGGATTTGCACAGTTAAGGACAAAGATTTTGTGGGAGCAGGATATATTGGATTACGTTGAGTTCTGTCAAAGAGCCAGCACAGGTATAATTAGCTAATTAGCTCCTTCTCTGATAAAAAGTAAAATACTGTGGATGCTGGAAATCAGAAACAGACTCAGAAAATGCTGGAGAAACTCAGCAGATCCAGCAGTGGACAGAGAAACAGAGTTAATGTTTCAAGTCCAATATGACTGTTCTTCAGATCTGAAAGAGGTTGGAAAATGGTGACTTTTATACTTTTCACAGCAGTAGAGCCATCCTTCGATGTTTCACTGCAGCTGGAGCAGAGAAATAAGAGCTAGATTGACCATCCTGGAGGTCAACAATTTTAAAAGGTATCGCTTCCATTTTCTGTGGTCTGCCCCATATTCAGGGGTGTGCGTGTTTGTGTGTGTGTGTGTGTTGTGTCTGTGTACTGTGTCTGTAGTGTATGAATGGTGTGTTCATGGTGGTATGTGCGTGTGTACGCACGTGTGTGTGTGTATGTATGTTCACTGTTTTAATCATTCACAGGATGTAGCCATGTCTGGCTGGGTCTGTATTTACTATCTATCCTTAATTAATCCTGTTTGAGTCAACCAGATGACAGTGTGTCTGGAGTCACTTGTAAGCCAGGCCAGGTAAGACCTTGCCCTTCCCTCACAGTTTCTAATGACAATAAACAGTGGGTAAATGGTCAGCTAATTCCAGATTTTTTAAATTCAAATTTCACCATCTGCTCTAATCCCCAGAACATTGACCTCGGCTATCTGGATTGTGGCTGATGATAATGCCACTAGACTACCATGTCTCCTGATCTTTACAACATAGTTAACGATGTATGAAACGACTGCTGCACCCCACACCCCAGCAGGAAAATCCCTCTTCAATAATCTCTCTCCCCCCCTCTCTCTCCCC
>NC_057749.1:8400161-8414786 GCF_004010195.1 Chiloscyllium plagiosum
TTTCCCCTACTCGGAGACACAGGAACAAGCCCTAATCAAAGAGGTCAAAGTGGCCTCTGGATGGAAATAGATTCTGATAGAAGAAAAGATATGCCTAATCAATAATCTACGATAGACTGACGTCAAACACCCTTATGGGAGTCAGAGATAAGAGTTTGTCACGGACAAGACAGGATAAACAGAAGTTGTGGGATAAAGTCTTAAGGAAATGAGTGACGTAAGCGAAGCAGGGAACAGACAATGGAATAAGGAAAACATATGGGAAAAAACAGTATAAATTGCAAGGGTTTTTTGGGATATACTGTGCATTTTGTAATTACCTTACCTGGTAATTAGACAAAGCACCCGCCTATAGGTGTATAAATAAAATAATGCTGTATTCAGAAATTAGTCTCGGACTGAAATTATTAAAGTGAGTGAGCTTTTGTTTCTCACATTAGATTAGATTAGATTAGATTACTTACAGTGTGGAAACAGGCCCTTCGGCCCAACAAGTCCACCCCGACCCGCCGAAGCGAAACCCACCCATACCCCTACATTTACCCCTTACCTAACACTACGGGCAATTTAGTATGGCCAATTCTCCTGACCCTGCACATCTTTGGATGGTGGGAGGAAACCGGAGCACCCGGAGGAAACCCATGCAGACACGGGGAGAACGTGCAAACTCCACACAGTCAGTCACCTGAGGCGGGAATTGAACCCGGGTCTCTGGCGCTGTGAGGCAACAGTGCTAACCACTGTGCCACCGTGCCGCCCACGGGGAGGGTCAAATTGACCTTGACAAGGATGACCTTCTCAAGGCTGGATGCTGTGAGTTGCTTTCCAACACCGTGGATGCAGAATACAAAGAGAAGGAGTGTCCATATTCGAAAGTATAATTACATTCTGCTTCCGTCATCACATTTTGATGTACTTGCTCTTGGCAGGCTCTAAGTTATTTTCAGCTTCCTTCTTCATTCTCTCAGCACCTGACAGCTCTTGCCTTGCTACCTGCACTAATTCCTGGAATTGCTGTGTTTGCAGGATCATATTTTTGCAGAGGTTAGAAGTGCAGAGCATGTAGTCCCTTTAAAGTTGTGCCTGTGCTAGACAGGGTGCTAAAAACTTTGTCTTCATTGCTCAAACCATTGAGTAGAGGAGTTGGGTTATCATGTTGAGGTTGTACAGGACATTGGGGAGGTCACTTTTGGAGTACTGAGTACAGTTCTGGTGTCCTGCTGTAGGAAGGATGTTATTAAATTGAAAAGGGTGCAGATAAGATTTACAAGGATATTATCGGGACAGGAGGGCTTGAGTTATAAGGAGAGGGTGGATGCTGGGACTTCTTTTCATGGGAGTGTAGGGGGTGAGGGGTGACCTTATAGAGGTTTATAAAATCATGAGAGGCATGGATAAGGTGAATAGCAGAGAGTAGGGGAGTTCTAAACTCGAGGACATATTTTTAAGGTGAGAGGAGAAAGATTTAAAAGGGACCTGAGAGGCAACGTTTTCACAGAGGGTCATTCATTTATAGAGTAAACTGCCAGAGGAAATGGTAAATGCACATTTAACATTTAAAAGACATTTGGACAGGCACATGAATAGGCAAGGCATAGAGGGATATGGGTCAAATGCAGGCAAATGGGACTCGTTTAGTTTGGGAAATCTATTTAGCATGGATGGGTTGGACCGAAGAATTTGTTTCTGTGCTGTGTGACTATGACTTTGACTCTAAATTTCAGAAAGCAAATCTTTGACTGATACCACTTGTGCCTTCTTTGGTTCTCAATGTTTCAGACTGTGTCGAGGAGAATTGTCCCAGGGATGAGGAACTTCAGAGATGAGATCAGCCATGATCGTGTGAAATGGCAGATCAAGCTCAAGGGGCTGAATGGCCTACACCTGCTCCTCATTCCAATGTTCCTTTATGGATATCTTGGAGAAACAGGAATGGTCTTCCTTGTAGAAGAGATAGTTGGGTGAAGATTTGTTGGAGGCAATCAAAATCATGAGGGATCTGGGCAGAATGGATGAGGTGAAAAGGTATCCCCCACTGTTGATCAAAGGCCTAGATTTAAGGTAATTGGCAAAAGAAACAGTGGAGACACAAGAAAAAGAAACTCTATCATACAACGAGTGATTGGGATCTGAAGGCACTGCCAGAAAGTACGGAGGAGGCAGATTCAATCAAGGTGTTCAACAGCAAATTAGAATGTTATCTGAAAAGGAAGAATGAGCAGGGTTACAGTGAGGAGATAGTGAAATGGCACTGGGCGCATTGTTTTTTCACAGAGTCAGACCAATCAAGAGAGGCTAAATGGCCTCTGTCAATTTTTTAGTGTTTCTATAATTCTGAGCATCAAAGAAATATCTTTCCATTATTTTGCTCGTATATTTTCTTTCTCTTTTCCAGTTTCTTGAACTCCATTTCGACAAAATTCTTTTCCATCAGTTTTTCCACCCCCTTCCAGTAGGCTTTCAGTCTAAGTCGATAAAGTGTGGAGCTGGAGAAAGCACAGCAGGTCAAGCAGCATCAGAGGAGCAGGAGGGTCGATGTTTCGGGCAGGACCCTTCATTAGGACATCACCACATGTCAACGAATCTCACACATCCACATGGCCACGAATCTCACACATCCACATGGCCACGAATCTCGCACACGTGGAGGTGTCATGACAACAACTTTCAATCGAAGTTTGTGTTTTCAAATCTAGAAACTGAGCACATTATCTAGGTTGGCAGCCTAGTGCAGTACTGATGGATTGCTGCACTGTCTGAGGTGCCGCCTTTCATAAGAACATAAGAACTAGGAGCAGGAGAAGACCAGCTACCCCTCCGAGCCTGCTCCACCATTCAATAAGATCATGGCTGATCATCTCATGGCCTTAGCTTCACTTACCCGCTCTCTCATTTAACCCTGAATTTCTTTACTGTTCAAAAAATTATCTTATTAACATTAAAAACATTTACTGAGGAAGCCTCAATTCCTTCACTGGGCAGGGAATTCCACAGATTCAAAACCCTCTGGGTGAACAAGTTCCTTCTCAACTCAGTACTAAATCTGCTCCCCCTAATTTTGAGGCTATGCCCTCTTGCCCTAGTTTCACCCGCCAGTGGAAACACCCTCTCGACTTCAATCGTATCTATTCCCTTCATCATTTTATTTGTTTCTAAATGATCCCCCCTTCACCATTCTTCAAAATTCCAATGAACATAATCCCAGTCTTCTCAGCCTTTCCTCATAAGCCAACCCTCTCAACTCCAGAATCAATCTAGTGAACCTCCTCTGCACCCCCTCCAGTGCCAGTACATCCTTTCTCAAGTAAGGAGAACAAAACTGTACACAGTATTCCAGTGTGGCCTCACCAGCACCCTATACAGCTGCAACATAACCTCTCTGCTTTTAAACTCAATCCCTTTAGCAACGAAGGACAAAATTCGATTTGCCTTCTTAATTATCTTTTGCACTACAGACAAGCCTTCTGTGATTCATGCACAAGGTCACCCAGGTCCCTCTGCACAGCAGCGTGCTGCAATTTCCTACTATTCAAGTAATAGTCCTTTTTACTGTTATTCTTATTGAAATGGATGACTTCACATTTACTGACACTGTACTCTATCTGCCAGACCTTTGCCCACTCACTTAAACTATCCCTTTGCAAAGTTTCACAGTCCTCTGCCCATTTGGGTCTACCACTCAGCTTAGTGTCATCTACAAACTTTGACACACTACACGTGGTCCCCAACTTAAAATCATCTATGTAAATTGTGAATAATTGCAATCTCAACACTGATCCCTGAGGCACACTACTAGTCACTGATTGCCAAACAGAATAGCACTCATTTATTCCCAATTTGCTTCCTGTTGGTTAACCAATCCTCTATCCATGCTAATACATTTTCCTTAATGCTTTGCATTTTTATCTTTTGAAGCAGCCCTTTGTGCAGCACCTAATTGAATACTTTTAGAAATTCAGATACACCACATCTACTGGGATCCCATTGTCCACCGTGTTTGTAATGTCTTCATGGAATTCCAAAAGATATGGGTGACATGGCAACTCAGTGGTTAGCACTGCTGCCTCACAGCACCTGGAGGGATCCAGATTCGATCCCAGCCTCGGACATCTGTCTGTGTGGAGTTTGCACATTCTCGCCAGGTCTGTGCGGGTTTCCTCCAAATGTTCCGGTTTCCTCCCACAATCTAAAGATTTGCAGGTTAGGTGTTTTGGCCATGTTAAATTGCCCATTGTGCAAGTTATTATTCAGGGTTAAATATAGGATAGGGGAAGTGGGTTATTCTTCGGAGGGTTGGTGTGGATTGGTTGGTCTGAAGGGCTTGTGTCCACGCTGTAGGAATTCTAATTCTAATTAGTCAAGCATGACCTGCCCTTCATGAATCCATGCAGCGTCTACCCAACGGCATAATTTCTATCTAGTTGCTTGCTATTTCCTTCCTTGATAACAGACTCAAGCATTTTCCCTATTACAGAAGTTAAGCGAGATTGCAGAACACTGTGGTAAAGAGGGATTTGGGTGTCTCATGAAGTTAGCATGTAGGTACAGCAAGTGATTGGGAAAGCAAGTAAAATGTTGGTTGTTATTGCAAGGGGAATGGAATATAAAAGTAGAGAGGTTTTGCTATAGTTATACATGGTGTTGGTGAGACCATATCTGGAGTTCTACACACAATTTTGCCTCATTTAAGGATGTAAATACTTTAAAAGCAGCTCAGAGAGGGTCCCCAACTGCTCCCTGCAGACTATGCCACACTCTCCGTGCTCAGTGAGTTTTACACTCACTCCATACTGCTACTGTTCCTCTTTCCAACTGCTCCCCCAGACAGGATAATAAAACCATGGCCTGTTCTCTCAGGTAAATGGAAAAGATAACATGAGCTCTGGCCCTGTGACCCCAGCCAATAGTTAGTCCTCATTCAGCTTCAAAACAGATTCACACATGGTTGATTGTTAGACCTTGCTGTGATCAAATTGGTTGTTGAATTTTCTATGTTACAACTGGGGGTCAGGTCGCTGGATGTCTGTTTTGTGATGTCGAGTTATGCCATCAATGTGGGTTCACTTCCTGCACCATCTGAGGTTACCATGAAGGACTCTCCTTCTCAACGTCTCCCCTCACCTGAGGAATGATGACTCTCAGGTTAAACTCACCACCAGTCATCTATCTTTCTTGAGAGAGCACCCCTATCATCTGGGAAGATTATGGCGACTTGTACATTGTAACTGCAGCCATACTTCTGAAACAGTTAGCTGGCTGCAGAGTGCTTTGGGGATGTCCTGAGGTGCTACACAAATGTAATTCTTCCTTTATAAAGAAAAGCAAAGATGCAGTATCTCTAATGTCACCCACATCCTGTGGACAGATTTAAAATGTCGTTGCCAATGTTAACCAGGGGAACCCTCTCCCTCGTCAAATTAATTCAAATTAAGATGCAGGAATTGTTTTACTTTCCCTGAAACCCAGCCTGTTTTCAATTTTAAACTTGAACACCAGACACACTCGTTTAATCATAATTAATGCAAGGTGCTCTTGGACAGATGTAAAACATTTTAACCAGAACCACGAAATCAATTAAGCTCTAATATAATTTTATGAAGCTTATGCTGTCTGTCATTATTTTGACTAATTAACAGCTAGGGCAAAGTAATATATTCATTTTCTCTTATTCCCGATTCGTTGAAAGTCGAAGGAAAGTTTAATCTAGAGACTCAAAATGTAGACTTGAATCGAAATGAAGACTCTGCTGACAAAGCAGCACTTCCTACTCACTGCCCAGGGCAGTCAGCAAGGGTGGCATGGTTAGCACTGCTGTCTCACAGCATCAGGAATCTGGGTTCAATTCCAGCCTCGGGCCACTGTCTATGTGGAGTTTGCACGTTCTCCCCATGTCTGTGTGGGTTTCCTCCCACAGTCCAAAGATTGGTGGATTGGCCTTGCGAAATTGCCCCTAGTGTCCAGGGATGTGTAAGCTATGTAGATTGGCCATGGGAAATGAAGTGCCATTGGGATGGGATGCTCCTCAGAGGGATGGTGTGGACATGATGGGCCAAATGGCCTGCTTACACACTGTAGGGATTTGGTGTGGGACTTGTAATCAACAAAATTGCAGCTGTACATGTGAGATTTTTAGCATTATTGTAGTCATTTAGTCACCTCTCAAGAAGATATATGTCATCAAACTACATTCCCTTCATACAACCACCTCAGGAAACTAGAAGAGTTTCTAACTGTGTTCCATCATCTAATTATATCCTTGGAGGTGGTGACTGAGAAGAGGCACATGAGTTTTCTTTTTGATTGTCTATTTCATGTTACGTCTGCTATTTGGCCTGAAAGTACTCAATAAGACCATATGAAATAGGAACAGAAGAAGACCATTCAGCCCCTCAAGCCCGCTTCACCGCTCAATACTGTCATGGCCGATCAGACATCCCTCATGTCTGCCCTCTCCCGATAACCCTTGATTCCACGATTGATCAAGAACTGATCAACCTCATCCTTAAATATACACAATGATTCCAATGGTAAGTTTGCAATTGCAAGCTTCAAAGATTCAAACCAAGTTAATTTTAAATGGAAGGCCTTTGTAGCTGTAAATAATTGAGGAAAAACCACTAAATACCTACTTTTCAAAGACACTTTGCACTTAAGATTGTGAAGCAAACCTCAAAAATTGGACGGGTAATGGATAGTGAAGAAAGTTATCTCAGAGTATAACAGGACCTTGATCAGATGGGCCAATGGGCTGAGGAGTGGCAGATAGAGTTTAATTTTGATAAATGTGAGGTGTTGCATTTTGGTAAGGCAAACCAGGGCCAGGACTTATACACTTAACGTAGGGCCCTGGGGTTGTTCCTATGGTGTATAACTCTATGACTCTATGATTCTGCCCTCATATTCTCTATGGCAAGGAATTCTAAAAACTCAGAGAGAAAAAAATTTCCTCCTCATCTCAGTCTTAAATTGTTGTCCCTTTATTCTGTGACAATGCCCTCTGGTCCTGGACTCTTCCATGAGTGGAAACATTTTCTCAGCATTGACCCTGTTAAGTCCTTTGAAAATCCTATATGTTTCAATGAGAACACCTCTCATTCTTCGATACTAGTGAGTAGTGTCCAACCTGTTCAATCTTTGCTCATAAGGCAATCCGTCGACATCGGGGATAGTCCTGTGTCATAGACCTCCAGGTCAAAACCTGATTTTTGGGTACGTACAATGCTACTACACTGAGTCAGCATTGATCTCTTGGCTTGTACAATGACAGATGTATCAGGCGTGAGGTTACAGATTGTGTTTAAGTACAATTCTACAACTTCTGATAGCACACAGCACTTCATGAACATCTGATCTTAAGTTGCTAGATCTGTTTGGAGTCTGTAAGGATGATCAGCCATGATCATATTGAATGGTGGTGCAGGCTTGAAGGGCAGAATGGCCTACTCCTTCACCTATTGTCTATTGTCCCGTTTTAGGACTGTGATTGATAGTGCCACACAACACGGTGGAAGGTAATGAAAGCAAAATACTGCAGATGCTGGAACAAACACAAAGAACATTGGAGAAACTCAGCAGGTCTCGCAGCATCTGTGGAAAGAAAGAAACACCGTTAACATTTCGAGTCCAAAATGACTCTTTCTTCAGAAGTGAAATGGGTTGGAAAATAGTGGTTTTGATACTTTCGACAGAGGTGAAGGTATCCTTTTCTGATGTTCATCTCCAGCTGGAGGAGAGACATTGAGAGATGGATTTACCATCCGGCAGACTTACACCTTTAAGAGGTTTGTCTCCCATTTATGAAGAGCAGCCCCATATTGAGGTGACTCTTCTTCAGACCTGTCAGCAATGGAAGGTATCCTCAGTTTGAAGGTGGGACTTCATGTCTGTCAGAACTGTGCGTGGTCTCTGTCACTATCGATACTGTCATGAGCAGACACAACTGCAATTGGTAGATCCCTTTTGTTGATTCCCTCGTCTTCTGCCACAGGCCCAATGTAGTAGCTACATCCTTTAGTACTTGGCCACTTTGGCCAGTAATTTAGAGAGATCTCCTCAACTTGTACATAAAGAAACCTCAACTCCCTGTGAATTCGTAGGTGTTACAAATGATGAAACATGAGTTTCCAAAGACTCAAAGCAGACTCTATCTTTGCAAAGAAGGCATCAAGAGAGATATCATCTCCCCACCATTGGTAGGCAAGGGGATGGTGTAGCAATATTATCACGAGACTGTTAAGACAGAGAACCAGCTAAAGTGGGCAGCACGGTGGCTCAGTGGTTAGCACTGCTGCCTCACAGCGCCAGGGACCCGGGTTCAATTCTCAAGTCAGGCAACTGTCTGTGTGGAGTTTGCACATTCTCAATGTGTCTGCGTGGGTTTCCACCGGGTGTTCCGGTTTCCTCCCACAGTCCAAAAATGTGCAGGTTAGGTGAATTGGCCGTGCTAAATTGTCCATAGTGTTAGGTCTAGGGGAATGGGTCTGGGTGGGTTGCTCTTCGGAGGGTCAGTGTGGACTTGTTGGGTCGAAGGGCCTGTTTCCACACTGTGGAGCTCAGGTTCGAATCCCACCACAGTAGACGGTGGTATTGAATCAATAAAAATAAAAGCTGGAATTAAGAGTCTAATGATGACCATTATCGAGAAAACCCATCTGGTTCACTAATGCACTTCAGGAAAGGAAACTGCCATCCTTCCCTGATCTGGTCTACACCACCGGAACCACAGCAATATGGTTGACTCTTATCTGCCCCTCTGAGCAATTAGGGATGGGCAATAAATGCTGGTCTAACCAGTGATGCTGTCATACCCTAAATGAATTTGAAACTGTAATTAGAAACAATTTAATATGTGGCAGACTATGACTTTCAGAATCAACTTTGCTCAAAAATCAGAAGATACGGTCTCACTTGCCCTTGCCCTTGTTCTGAAGCTGCATCCTCCAAAGTCTCTCGCAGATGGAAGGATGCCAATTATGAATGTAAAAAAAATTCTCCTTGAGGTGTTCTCATTGTACATCTCCACAGAGGACTGTTGGCAGAACAAGTTCTTCTGTCTATGAAAACGTGACCTAGTTCTCCGTGAGGAATGACCTTCCTTTCTTGGCATTTTCACAGGTCAGAGTCAAGACTGGGTCAGCAAATTTAGTCAAGGCTGAGTCAGGCTGAATTTTTGATAGCCAAGGGACTCGAGGGCTGTGGACGGGGAGGTGGTGGGGGACGGAGCAGCTAAAGAAATGTAGATATGAGATGAAGGATCCAGACCTTTGAGAAATGGAAAATTAGCCACCTCTGTATAGATCGTGGAATGTGGGCATTACTGGCTGGACCAACATTTAGTGCCCACCCCTATTTACCCTTGAGAAGGTGGTAGATTAGATTAGATTACTTACAGTGTGGAAACAGGCCCTTCGGCCCAACAAGTCCACACTGACCTGCCGAAGTGCAACCCACCCATACCCCTACACCTAACACTACGGGCAATTTAGCATGGCCAATTCACCTGACCTGCACAGCTTTGGACTGTGGGAGGAAACCGGAGCAAACCCACGCAGACATGGGGAGTATGTGCAACCTCCACACAGTCACCTGAGGTGGGAACTGAACCCGGGTCTCTAGCGCTGTTAGGCAGCAGTGCTAACCACTCTGCACTGTGCCTTCTCAAGGTAGTGAGTTACCTTTTTGAACCACAACGTGGAGGTGCTGGTGTTGGACTGGGGTGAACAAAGCTACAGATCACACAACACCAGGTTATAGTCCAACAGGTTTATTTGAAAGTACAAGCTTTCAGAGCACTGCTCCTTCAGAGGTAACCTGACGAAGGAGCAGCGCTCCAAAATCTGGGACTTTCAAATAAACCTATTGGACTGTAACTTGGTGTTGTGTGATTGTTAATTTTTTGAACAATTGCGGTCCATTTAGTGTGGGGCTGATTATAATGCTTTTAGGAAGGGAGCTCCAGGACTTTAATCCAGCAACACTGAAGAAACAGTGATATATTTCCAGGTCAACAGTGAGTGGTTTGGAGGGGAATTTATAGATCGCAGTGTTTCCATGTACCAGCTGCCTTTGTCCTTCCAAATGGTGGAGATCATGGATTTGGAAGGAGCTGTCAAAGGAGTCTTGCTGAATCGCTGCATTGCATTTTGTGGATGGGGCACATTGCTGCCACTATTCAGCAACGATGAAAGGAAAGCATTTTTGAACTGTTGCATGGTTGGTGCTGCATTATCTTTGATAGCATTGAGTTTCTTGAGCATTGTTGAAGCTTCACTCATTCAGGTCAGTGGGAAACATTCTATCACAATCTTTGTCGATGGTAAACAGGCTTTGAGGAGTCAGGAAGTAGTTATCAATGCAGAATTACTGCTCTGTACTCACGGTGTTTATATGATTTGTCCAGTTCAGTTTCTGATCAATGGTAACCTCCAGAATGTTGATAGAGGGTAAATCGGTGATGGTAATGCTATCAAGTGTCAAGTGAGATGGTTGTTGGAGTTGGGTAGTCACAGTCTAAGGGTATGGGATAAGCCATTTCCGACTGAGATAAGGAGAAACTTCTTAATGCAGAGAGCGGCAAGCCTGTGGAATTCTCTGCCGCAGAAGGGAGCCAAGGCCAAAACATTAAATGTTTTCAAGAAGGAATTAGATATAGTTCTTGGAGTTAAAGGTCACAAAGACTATGGGGAGAAGGCAAGAACAGGGAACTGAGTTGGATGGTCAGCCATGATCATATTTCATAGCAGAGTAGTCTTGAAGGGCCAAATGGCAAAATCCTGCTCCTATTATCTATGTTTCTATGGGCATTGGCCAGCACACATGTGACACAAATGTTACTTTTTACTAACATTTAATTAGCCCAAGCATGGACGGAGGAACTACAGAACAGAAAAAGGTTACTTCACCCAATTGGCCCATGGTGTTTCTGCTCCACATCAGCCTCCACCCATCCAACCACATTGAACTCAATCAGCATTTCCTTCTATTGCACACCTTTCTCTGTTATGTGCCTCCCTATCTTCCCCTTAACAGCACATGCCATTTCCCTCAACCTTTCCATATTGGAGTGAATTCTCTGTACTTGCCAGGTAATGAATGGTCTCTTCATTCTTGACGAATACCCCTTCTTACATTGCAAATGACTACACTGGAAAATTATTTCATTGACTGTAAAGCACCTCGGGATCTCTTGGGGCTATGAAAGTTGCTATATAAATGAAATAGTTAATTTCCTTTTAATGTTGTCTTCTCCAAACCTGTGTTTAATCCTCTCTTCTACCTTGCAATTTCAAAAATGTAGCCCACTATAGCATATCCTTAATATCCCTTTTGCAAGAAAACATTTCTGCTAATTCCCTCTAATAGTATGTTGGTATCTCCTTGTTACTCTGTACTGACTGCTAGATATGATCTTTCACTGCTTGCATGTCAAACCCTTAATTTTCAACAATTCCCTTAGATCCACTGCCTCCTTTAATCTCCCTGTGTCATTGAGCACAGTTTGGCATTTTCAATCTTTCATCACATGTGTATCACCCTGTCTGGTAATAACACGGTGAGTTTATGTCATACCTTCCCATCTCTCTGATGTTCCATGATGAGGTGACCATAACCGAGCACACACTGTTCCAACTGTGACCCAGGCAATGCAGAACATCAAAGATCTGACAAGACAAGGTTACTATTGAACATCAAGGTTTGCTGATATTCATCAACCTCTTGTGTTTTGCTCAGTCACTTTAGCAAGTACTCAGAATTCTGGTTTATGACTTTATAGTTGATTGACACTCATTGTTAGAGAGATGGGAGTGGAGGATAGAGATTTATTGAGGGAGAGCTGGGATAACTGATGAATGTGAATTCAATCTGGTGTCCATCATATTGCAAGTCCTTAGCGAAAAAGCAATGAGAGTCAGTTATTTGCAATCTTTCTGGCTTTTTTCATACTAAATCTCCCAATTAATAGAGAGTTGACATAAGCTACCTGACAAAGGAGCAGCGCTCCTAAAGCTTGTACCTCCAAATAAACCTGTTGGACTATAACCTGGTGTTGTGTGATTATTAATTGACTCCATAACTGAAGCTTAACCTCCCGAATGTCGCATTCAATTCCTCTGACAATAAAATTCTTGCTTTGCATTCCTCAGGACACAATCAAGAATGCCAAATTTCGAAGGGTACTGATGGGTTGGCAAGTCAACTCAGCTTGGCTGAGGCTTTGCCAGGGAGAATATTGCCAGGGGAGCTTTGGCAGGTTTTCCAGCTGAAGTTAAAACTTCCTGAATCTTTGAGAAGTTGGAAGTGACTAATTGTAGGAGTCTACTCTCCATGGAGTGTTTGCTGTTTGTAAATAAGTTACTACAAGTCTGAGTCTTTGTTTCTGTCAATGTGAGAGAATCTTTTTACAGAACAAATTACTGTAGTGCAAGGAACAGCACTCTGAACACATGAAGGTTCCAGTTCAGTGGCTTTTTATTCAATTGTCACCAAACATTTTGAGTAAAGAGAATTATTGCAAAGGTACCGAAAAAGAACTCAAACATGGTGAGAGCTCAGATCCAAACAGTTCTGAGGCAGGCCATGTTTTAGAGTCACGGAGGCATACAGCACGGAAACAGATCCTTTGGTCCAACCAGTCTGTGCCAACCATAATCGAAAACCAAACTAGTCCCATCTGCCAGCCTTTGGCCTACATCCCTCCAAATATTTCTTATTCATTTGCTTATCCAAATGTCTTTAAAATGTTGTAATTGTACCTGCAGCCACCACTTCCTCTGGATATTCATTTCACACAATAACGAGAGGTCATGCTTTCAAGGTGAGAGGTGGAAGATTTAAGGGGGATGCACTCGGCAAGTTGTTCACACAGAGGGTGATGGGCATTTGGAACGCATTGCCGGCAGAGGTGGTAGAGGCAGGCACGGTAGATTCATTTAAAATGCATCTGGACAGATGCATGAGTAGGTGGGGAGCAGAGGGATACAAATGCTTAGGAATTTTCCAACAGGTTTAGACAGTACATTTGGATCAGCTCAGGCTTGAAGGGCCGAAGGGCCTGTTGCTGGGCTGTAAATTTTCTTTGTTCTTTGTTCTCTGTTCACACGCACCACTGTTTATGTAAAAGCAATTGCCCATCATTAAAGATTTAAAATCTTTCTCCTCACATCTTAAAAATATGCCCCCTCATCTTGAAATTTCCCCCACCCTAGAGAAAAGACACTAACCATTCACTTTATCTAAACCCCACATGATTTTATAAACGTCTGTAAGGTCACGCCTCAACCTCCTACATTCCAGTGAAAAAGCTCCCAGCCTCTCCTTATAACTCAAACCCTCCATTCCCAGCAACCTCCTGGTAAATCTTTTCTGAACCTTCGCCTGTTTAATAGGACGGCACGGTGGCACAGTGGTTAGCACTGCTGCCTCACAGCACCAGATACCTGGGTTCAATTCCCGCCTCAGGTGACTGACTGTGTGTGGTTTGCACATTCTCCCCGTGTCTGCGTGGGTTTCCTCTGGGTGCTCCGGTTTCTTCCCACAGTCCAAAAATGTGTAGGTTAGGTGAATTGGCCATGCTAAATTGCCCGTAGTGTTAGGCGATTGGGGTAAATGTAGGGGAATGGGTCTGGGTGGGTTGTGCTTCGGCGAGTTGGTATGGACTTGTTGGGCCAAAGGGTCTGTTTCCACACTGTAGGTAATCTGGACAGTATACTCCAGAAGAGGTCTCACCAATGTCCTGCATTGGACCTCAAGAAAGAGATGGATTCTTAGAACAGCTGGTGCTGGACCCTACCAGAGAGAAGGCAATTCTGGATCTGGTATTGTGCAATGAACCAGAATTGATCAGGGACCTCGAAGTGAAGGAGCCATTAGGAGGTAGTGACCATAATACAATAAGCTACAATCTGCAATTTGAAAGGGATAGGGTACAATCGGTAGTGACAGTATTTCAGTTTAATAAAGGGAACTATGGAGCTATGAGGGAGGAAGTTCAAAGTTCAATGGTGCAATACCTTAGCAGGGATGACAGTGGAGGAACAATGGCGGATATTTCTGGGTATAATGCAGAAGATGCAGGATCAGTTCATTCCAAAAAGGAAAAAAGATCCTATGAGGAGGCAGGGGTGGCCTTGACTGACGAGGGAAGTTCAGAAACATTTCAAGTCAAAAGAGAAAAAGTATAACATAGCAAAGATGAGTGGGAAAATGGAGGACTGGGAAGCTTTTAAAGAACAACAGAAGATTACTAAGAAGGAAATATGCAGAGAAAAAATGAGGTACGAAGGTAAACTGGCCAAAAATATAAAGGAGGATAGTAAAAGCTTTTTTAGGTATGTGAAAAGGAAAAAATGGTTAAGACTAAAATTGGGCCCTTGAAGACAGAAACAGGGAAATATATTACGGGGAACAATGAAATGGCAGATGAGTTGAATTGATTTGTGTTCACTGGGGAAGACACAAGCAATCTCCCTGAGGTAACAGTGGCTGAAGGACCTGAACTGAAGGGAATTTATATTTGTCAGGAATTGGTGTTGGAGAGACTGTTAGGTCTGAAGGCTGATAAGTCCCCAGGGCCTGATGGTCTACATCCCAGGGTACTGAAGGAGGTGGCTCGAGAAATCGCGGATG
>NC_057749.1:8415680-8429044 GCF_004010195.1 Chiloscyllium plagiosum
ATTCGTTTAAGAAAGAGTTGGATAGAGCTCTCAAGGATAGTGGAATCAAGGGTTATGGAGATAAGGCAGGAACAGGATACTGATTGAGGATGATCAGCCATGATCATAATGAAAGGTGGTGCAGGCTCGAAGGGCAAAATGGCCTACTCTTGCACCTATTGTCTATTGTCTATTGTACAACCTCAACATGACTTCCTATACTCAAAGGTTTACTCTACTGTCCATGTCCAAAGCACGGACTCCAAACATACCACTAACCTGCCAAAAAACGTTCCCCCAAATCCAAGGGAAACGTCCGACACAGAAGATGTTTACCCAACCCTCACACCCTTCACTATTGCTGCCTCCAGTCAGCGGGATGGTACCTGGTACCGCTGCCCTGGGAAATTTCAACTCAAGTATCTGAGCTTCGGCAGAAGTCTGGGGTGGTGCTTAGTTCAGTTGACTGAACAGCTGTCTCATAGTGCAAATTGATGGCAGCAATGTGAGTTCAACTCCCACACCGACTGAGGTTACCATGAAGGATTCTCCCCTCTCCCCTCACCCAAGACGATGAAACTCTCAGGTTAAACCACCATCAGTCACCTCTCTCTAATGAGGGGATGGGAGCATGTCAACTGAAGAACAGTGAAACCATTGCTTAACTGGTTGCATCTATCAACATTTAGATCCTGCCCTTTCTCCAAACTCCTGAAGATCTGCTGCTCGATGCCTAGCTATTGATTTCAAGAAGGAGGTAGATATAGTTCTTGTGGCTAAAGGGATAAGGAAGGAGAGTGAGATTAGGCTATTGAAATCTATGATCAACCGTGGGGGAGCAGGCTCGACGGGCTGAACAGTCTACTCCTATCGCCTAGGTTTCTATGTTTTACATCATTCAGCAATCAGAACCCCACTCCTGCTGTTCCAATAAATAGGGTTACTGTTCAGGTTGCTATCGAGGGGAATTGAATATAAAAGTAGGGAGGTTATGCGTCAGTTGATGAGAACACAATTGGGGAACCGATCATAGCAATAGCCATGTCATTGGAGAGATGATATAAATGCGTTGGAAGCAGTTTGGAGAAGATTTACAACTAGACAGGAACAGGTGGGTTGTCCAGAGAGGAAAGGTTGGACAGGCTAGGGCTGAATTTGTTGGGAACAAACCAGAAAGTGCTGGTGAAACTCAGCAGGTCTGGCAGCATCCGTGTCGAGAGAAACAGAGTGGACGTTCTGATTTCTGATGCAGGCTCACCACACTCCACAAATGCTGCCAGACCTGCTGAATATCTCTGTTTTTGTACCATCTTACACCACGCAGCTCTCATTGTCCTCCGGTCAAACTGAGAGTTTTCTCAGAGACGTTTTGATCAGTGAGGGGATCGAGGATTATGGGGAAAAGGCAGGAAGGGTGGAGTTGAGGATTATCAGATCAGCTGTGATACCTATGAATGGCAGACCACACTCAGCGGGCTGAATGGCCACTATCTTATGGTCTGTCTGTATGAATTGTTGACTGGACAAAGCATATAAAGACTGAGCAGCCAGTGAACTCTGAATGGCTGCAGATTCAACATAATCCCAGCACTCAGATGATAATCCGATCACCCCCTCCTTTGTTTTCACATTGTCCCACACCTTCTGAATGAAATCCCATTTTAATTTCACTCAAACAGCAACTGGAAAAACACAAGCCCACTCCTGGGATAAACCTCAACGCAGAGGCAAGGCAGTTCCTACCAGGAGAGAGCTCTAACAAGCGCAAACCCACATCAGTGCTTACGACCCTGAGGAGCATTAGGTGTAGCATTCCAAAGATGGAATACAGAGTTCCTGTGGGCTTGGTCAATATTAAAACAGTGGAACAAATCTTCCAGGAAACTGTTTGCTGGAGCAGTGAGTCGTGACGGCAGATTAGTACAGTTAATGTCCAAACTGACAGAGAGAGAAATTACCTTCAAACAGTAACCTGACTTGTTTGCTTTGTAGAAGATTGCTGCTGTGCCATTTGTTGTGAATTTTTACTTTGGGCCAGATTAGTATTTACTTCATGGCTGCCTTCATTCAGGTATTCTGCTTTCTGAGCACTCAGTTCACGAGCAGTCAGTGGAATGATTCTGCGATAGGACCAACTTTTTACCAGCTTTATCTGTTCACAAGGGATTTATATCCCTCCAGTCAATTATCTGGGGCAGCTTGTGCAATTATATTAAAGGCACAGGGTAGAAAAAGGCCTATCAGCCCATCTATTTGATATTGGTACTATACACATTGTGAGCTCCCCCCCCATTCTCCCAATTCCACCATCTCATCACCACAGCTTTTTTTTTATTCCTTTCGTACTCTTGTATTGTATTCACAGAATGTTGACCAGCATTCATTGCCCATCTCTAGTTGCCCTCGGAATGGTGGGGGGGTGAGCTGCTTTCTTAAACCACTGCGGTCCATGGAGTTGTAGGAAAAAACGCAATGCCCTGAGGGAGGGAGTTCCAGGACTTTGACCTAGTGGCACTGAAGGAACAGTGATATATTTCCAAGTCAGGATGGTGAGTGGCTTGGAAGGGATCGTGTCGGTGGTGTTTACTTTTCCCCCATTTATCTACTGTTCCTGTCCCTAATCAAACAGGCTACATTTTTCTGGATGGTGTCAAGCTTCTTGGAGCTGCACTCATCCAGGTGAGTGGGAGCTATTCCATCACAGCCCTGACCGAGGGTGGCCAGGAGTCAAGAAGTGAGTTATTCATTGCAGGATTCCTAGTCTCTGACCTGCTTTTGTAATCATTATTTTTATAAGACTAGTCCAGTCCAGTTTCTGCTTGAAGGTACCTCAGGATGTTGACAGTGGGGGATTCAGGGATGGTAACGCCATTGAATGTCATGGGATGATGGTTAGATTCTCTTTTCTTGGAGAGAGCCATTCACTGGCACTTGTGTGGCATGAATGTTTCTTGCCACTTTTCAGCCTAAGTCTGGATATTGTCCAGATCTTGTTGCATTTGGACACAGACTGCTTCAGTATCTGAGGAGTTGCGAATGATGCTGAACGTTGTGCAATCAATGAACACTTTCACTTCTGCACACACCAACATTCAACCAGTCTGCCTGCAGCTATTATACAATTTGGAACAGAAAGCTAGACTCATTGGCAACCAAGTGTTGATTGTCATAAATACCCATCTAGGTCATTAATACCCTTTAGGGAAGAGTTCAGTGATGAAGAGAGATTGGACAGACTAGTGTTGTTCTCCTTATATCAGAGGAGATTGATAGAGGACACAATTGAGATGTGTAAAATTATAAGGGGCATAAGTGGGGCAAGCAGGAGGAAGCCTTTCCCCTTGATGGAGGGATTGATGTCCGAGGGACATAGATTTAAGGGAAAGGGCCTGGGGTTTAGAGGGGGAGGTGAGGAAGAAGGTTTTCACCCAGAGGGTGGTGGGAATCTGGAACTCGCTGTCTGTAAGGATGGGAGAGGCAGAAACCCTCACGAAATTTAAGCCAAATTTAAATGTGCACTTGCAATGCCAAAGCCTACAGGCCAAGTGCTGGAAAATGGGGTTAGAATGGACTGTTGGTTGTTTTTGACTAGTGCAGACTTGTTGGAATTCTTTGTCAAAAGATGTGCTGCTGGAAAAGCACAGCTGGTCAGGCAGCATCCAAGGAGCAGGAGAATCGATGCTTCGAGCATAAGCTCTTCATCAGATTTATTTTTGGGTGCCGTTGTCCTAAAACTGTCATCCTTACCTGGTCTGGCCTGCATGAGACTCCAGACCCACAGCAATGAGCTTGACCCCGAACTGCCCTCCAAGCACTTAGGGATGCGCAGTAAATATTGGCCCAGCCAGTGACATCCACACCCCCGAACAATTCTTTTCAGAAGTGTCCGAGTGTGAGTGATGTTCAATCCAGCTTAAGGGAAGGAGGGAGAGGAGCTGTGAGCTAAAAGATGCATTTAATGAGTAGATAATGACTCAGTGAATTAAACATCTTCTGCAAGGCATCTCTATAGAGGCTAACACTTATATTAAGCACAGGAACCAACCATTGGCAAGGATCCCAAACCCGTATCAGCATATTTGGGCTCATATGCAGAGAAGGTGGAACTTGCTACCACATGAAGTGGTTGAGATGGAGCCACAGAGATCTACAAGCTTGAAAAGGCCCTTCGGCCCATCACAGTTTCCAGAATATGTCCATTAAAGGGGAAGCACGATACATGGAGGAGAAAGGAAAGCTGATGGGGTGAGAGGGGTCTCATGCCACACATCAACACCAACATACACCAACTGAGCTGAACAAGCTGCCTCTCCACTATA
Source organism: Chiloscyllium plagiosum (assembly GCF_004010195.1). NCBI lineage: Eukaryota > Metazoa > Chordata > Chondrichthyes > Orectolobiformes > Hemiscylliidae > Chiloscyllium > Chiloscyllium plagiosum. The sequence goes on from NC_057749.1 coordinate 8,419,979, forward strand.
AATAATGTGCAGCCTCCCCTCATTATCCCCAGCTTCACTGTCAGGGAATAGAATCCCTACAGGCTACTCAGCCCATCAGTACACACCGACCTTCTGAAGAGCATCCCAGACAGACACACTCTCCTACCCTATCCTTGGAACCCTACACTTCCCATTTCTAACACACCGAACCTGCACATCTTTGAACTGTAGGAGGAAACCTGAGAACCTGGAGGAAACCCACACAGACAGTCACCCGAGGGTGGAACCGACCCTGGGCCCCTGGCCTTTGAGGCAGCAGTGTTAACCACTGAGCCAACGTGCTGTCTGGGTCCCCAGAGAACAGGGTGCTACTAGAGGGTGAGAATTGAATAAGATAGAGAGATTTATTTCTGCGCACTTTCTCTTGTTGTATTTTAACTGTAGTGGATGAAGAAAGTATGTTTTGCTTTAATTGCAGTAGTTTGAACATCTAACCAATGATGGCATTGACATTACCTGTAAACAGGGTTTATTTGATTTATTGTTGTCACATGTACCTAAGTACAGTGAAATGTTTTGTTTTGCGAGCAGTAAGGGCATGCAGATCATAGACAGAGTGAGGCATACAAGGCTACAGCTCCACAATTTCTTTATTTGTTCATGAAAACTATGTAGTTTTGGTCCAGCCTTATGGGACCTAATCTCACAAGGAAGGATTCTGAGCTAAAATGGGACCATCTGTGTCTAAAACACAAATGTCCTCCCATAAACAAGGATGAGAATTTTAAAATCAAATGCAACACACTCTTTGAAAATGGCCGCACTGATTACTAGAGTCATTAATTGCAACAAAGGACATATGTAGAGAGACCGGATCAGTTAGGAATGTATTCACTGGAGTTTAGAACAATGAGGGTGGGAGAAAGTGGGGACTGCAGATGCTGGAGATCAGAGTCGAGAGTGTGGTGCTGGAAAAACACAGCAAGTCAGGGAGCATCTGAGGAGCAGGAGAATCGACGTTTCAGGCATAATCCCTTCATCAGAAATCACTTATGCCCGTAACTTCAATTCTCCTGGTCCTCGGGTGTTGCCTAACCTGCTGTGCTTTTCCAGCACCATACTCTCGACTCTTCATCAGCAATGCCAAGAATGAGGTGAGATCTCACAGAAACCCACAAAATTCTAACAGGATAAGTGCAAGAAAGATGTTCCCAATGACAATGGACTTCACAATTAGGGATCACAGTCTAAAAGATTCAGGGTAGGCTATTTATGACTGAGATGAGGAGAAACATGTTCTGCCAGAGAGTGGTGAGCTTGTGGAATTCTCTCCCACAGAAATTGACTGAGGTCAAAACATTGAATGTTGTCAAGATGGAGTTAGATATAGTTCTTAGCTCTCTAAAGAGATCAAAGGTTTGGATGGGGGAGGTGTGGGGGGTAAGCAGGAACAGGGTACTGATTTGGATGAACAGCCATGATCATATGGAATGGCAAACTATGGTCGAAGGGCTGAATGGACTATTCCTGCTCCTCTTTTCTATATTCCCACTTTTCAATTGATGGGCCGAACAGCGTGTGCTGAAAGATTCCATTGTCACTTTGGTCCGAATTGTCATGCCTGCACTTCACCACCTTTGCAGCCTCTGAACTTTGACAGAAACAGATCTCAGAAAGACATTGTGGATCAGCCCAAACCCCATCAAACTATTCAGAAGATAGCCTAGGTCCTAACTTCCTTTTATTTTAAAGGTGAATGTATGGCGTTGCATTCCAAATGCAATTTCAAGCTATTGGAATTAAAGCAAAACATACTTTCTTCATCCAGTATAGTTAAAATACAACAAAAGAAAAAAGGAATTGGAATAACTTAATTCTATTGGAAAAGTTAATGATAGATACAGCAATGATTACTAATTAACTGTCCCAACACAGGAAGATCCTATAAACACACCCTCGGCAAAAGGCAAATTCAGAAACCAGATTATCTCACATGCAGTTCTCCAATCCAGGAGGAAACAACATCAAAAGACAATTCTGAGAGAGCGAGAACTCCAGATTTCAGCTGTAGCAAAGACAGATGTGGCAGCTTTTCACAATCCCAGCAACTTCTGCTGAAAGCTAAACCAAAGATCCTGCTTCCATGAGAGCTTGATGCCACCCATTCAGGCTGCTTCTATTGTTCCAACTTTTTTTAAAAATCGCAAGGCCTCTCAAGCTGTTTACTACAGTGATTCTGGTAAACTGCTTGGTATCTCCATCTTAAAACCTCTCTTCAAAAACAAATCGAACGAAATAACCTCTTAACACCACAGCATCATCAAAACTGCAAGGGAGAAATGTGCTGAATGGACACTAGATTTAATTTTGAGTGGCCAGGACAGAAGGAAAACCTCCTCACCATTTGATTGTGGTGTGGTATCCTCAACAGCAAATGAAGCTTCAAAACGAACAGCTTCATGGTTCCAAGTGTATGTAGGGGAAATGATTATTGCTGGACTGTTAGTCCAGAGACCCGAGTAATGTTCTGTGGACCTGGGCCCGAATCCTGCCGCAGCAGATGGTAGAATTTGAATTTGATTAAAACCTGGAATTAAGAGTCTAATGATGAGCATGAAACCATTGCTGATTGTCAGGAAAAACCCATTTGATTCATTAATGTCCTTTAGGGAAGGAAACTGCCACCTTTACATAGTTTGACCTACATGCGACTCCAAACCCACAGCAATGTGGGTGACTCTTAACTGCCCTCTGGATCATTAGAGATGAAGGGCGAAAGTGAGGATTGCAGATGCTGGAGATTAGAGTCGAGAGTGTGGTGCTGGAAAAGCACAGCAGGTCAGGCAGCGTCCAAGGAGCAGGAGGATCGACAATTCGGGCAAAAGCCCTTCTCTAGAGATGGTGGTCCAGTCAGCAATGCCCTCATCCCGCAAATGAATAAAAAGGAAGTACAACCAAAAAATAATCAAATACATCTGGATTTCTGCTTCAAGAAAGACACCATCAGCCAAACGGGTTTCACAATGTCCTGCTGCAGAAGTTTCTTCTATTATGTCACTCTGCACGAAAGACAATCAAAAGTCCATCAAACCAGATTGATGGCTGGTTGGACTTATGCTGGACTAGCTAGCTGATCAAAGGCTTTCAGAATAACTCTTAAGAAAAAAGAAGCAAAGGATAAAATTGAAGATTTTGTTTTCAAATTGAGAAATCCAAATGGAAGGCCAAGTCATTTTCGATGTTGAAAAGGACAAGGGAAATTAGGAGGTGATCACAAGGTAAAAGACACGGTTGGCTCAGTGGTTAGCATTGCCACATCACAGCGCCAGGGACCCTGGCTCGATCCCAGTCTTGGGTGACTGTCCTTTTCAACATGGATGCTGACTTGGCCTTCCATTTAGATTTCTCAACTCAAAAAGAAACCTTCAAAATTATTCTCAGCCTGTTTGTTTCTTAAACCTTAGACCGAAATGGGATACCTCCCATCTGAGTAGTCAGTGCTTGGGTATGTACAACGTAATTTCATACAGTCAACAATCTGGTTTGCATGTTCTCCCCATGTTTGCGTGGGCTTCCTCTGGATGCTCCAGTTTCCTCTCGCAATCCAAGGATGTGCAGGTTAGGTGGATTGGCCGTGGTAAGCTTGGAGTTTTTGTTTTGTCTATTGTGTAATAAACTTCCAATCTGTTTGTTATGGACCAGACCAAACCCCCTCAAAATACATTAAGAAGGCAGCCTAGACCCTAACATTTTCTTATTTCAAAGGTAAATGTAAGGTGTTGCATTCTGGATGCAATTTGGTTGGTTAAAATAATTGACATTCAGCAAAATACAATTTATCCATCCATTATAGTTAAAATACAACAAAAGAAAAAATAAAGAAATTGGCTTAGCTGTAATTCTATTGAAATGCTTAACAAAATAGTAGACACAGTAACTATTAGTAATTAACTATCCCAACATTTTAACATCCGATAAACACACCCTTGGAAAAACAGATTGTCTCACATGCAACTCCAGCAGCAGGAAGAGAACCTCTAACATTTAGCTGTAACCGGGGGAGGGCAAAAAAATAGCTCTCACTTCTTCAAGACCCTAATAGCAACTGCTGAAAGCTAAAGCTAAAAATCCTGGTCCTGTCGGAGCTCGACCCCACCCATTCAGGCTGCTTCTATTGTTCCAACTTAAAAAGAAACCCAAGGCCTCACCAGCTGATAACTATATTGGCTTTCCAAATAGACAGCTTGACAGCTCTGAATTAAAACCTCCGTTTAAAAAAAGAAACCTCTTAAAGCCACATGATGATCACGTCGTTCAAGAAATGTCACAGACTTGTGTGATTATGTTTTAGTAAACGAAGTCCATGAATGTTCTCTGCTTTTTCGGGGGTGTCATGGTGGCTCAGTGGTTAGAACTGGTGCCTCACAACACCAGTTTGCACATTCTCCCCGTGTCTGCGTGGGTTTCCTTACACAGTCCAAAGATGTGCAGGTCAGGTGAATTGGCTGAGCTAAATTGCCCAAAGTGTTAGGTGCATTAGTCAGAGGGAAATGGATCTGGGTGGGTTACTCTTCGGAGGGTCGGTGTGGACTTGTTGGGCTGAAGGACCTGTTTCCACACTGTAGGAAATCTAATCATCGACAGAATCATTCTGAATAACAGAGTGTAGCAATAGAGTTCACTCAATTGTTTTGCAAAAATCAACATGATTTGCAAACGTAAAATTTTCAATTTACGAAAATTGAAAAAATATGACCAACCAAGCCAGGTTATATTCTGGGATCTGACTTATCCAGTGGAGCCATCCTCTGAGGATCATAATAGTGATGATCTCAGAAGTCCTCAAGATGTGAACTGTACCACCATCTTCTTATGGAGAACTGAAGGGTAGGTAATAAATATCAACTCTGCCCTTATCTTCAGAACAATTTTTTTCAAGTGATTAACTGACCAACCGCCATCTATGTGACTTGACGGCTGCATTTTGTATAAGAAACAACAAGACACAGGCGTTAGAAAATAATCCCCCCGTTACAAAATGCCTAGGGGACGTGACAAGTCTCTCTAAATGCACGTTTTTCTTTTTGTAAACCCATAGCTGTGAAGAGATTATTTGTCCAATATCCTTATGTAATGCCTGCAGTTTTATTGAAGATTTATAAAAGCCTCTATCTGATCCACTAAGCTCTTGTGTAGAGCATTTTACGGAAAGTAACTAGGTCCATAAGTGTTCTTAGTGTTTTTTTTTTAAATCATCTACAGCAGCATTCTGAATGACTGGGTGTAGCAATGCAGTTCACTCAATTATTTCACAAAAAACAAAATGGATTTCCTAACGTAAAATTCTCAATTTAATAGATAAAGCTTGCTTTTAGGAAAATCCCTCTTGTGTGCAAAAACGGTCTGGAGGCCCTGATGTGGGATTATCGCTGTGTTCCTGTAAATGTGAAATGAGAATGTTTTAAAATAAAACACTGGAGTAAAAACGATGCAGACTGATTTTTGAAAGAGCAGAGGTGGAAAACATTCTCAGCATAATCTCGAGGAAAGGAAACCAAGGCTGCAATTAGACAAATCGTGAACGATTTTATTGCAAATACCAGATTTACCCCATCAGGGAGTTCATGGGACCTTTTAGCTAATGGGAGAGATGACTATGTTAGGAATCCCAGTGATGACATGAAGAGTTTCATTTCTATAGTGCCTGTCACAACATCCCAATGAAATTCATTGAATTCCTACAGTGTGGAAGCAGACCATTTGGCCCATCAAGTCCACACTGACTCTCTGAGAAGTGTCTCACGCAGACCCACTCCCCTACCGCACTCTATCCCTGTAACCTTGCATTTCCCATGGCTAATATACCAGGCCTGCACAACTCTGGACACTACAGGCAACTTAGCACAGCCAAACCACCCTAATCTGCACTGTAGGACGAAATCCACGCCGACACGGGGAGAATGTGCAAACACCACACAGTTGCCTGAGGCTGGAATCCAGCCCAGATCCCTGGCGCTGTGACACAGCGGTGCTAGCCACTGAGCCACTGTGCCACCCCCTACAATATAAATTGTTTTCACTGTCATATGCCAACAGTGGGGTGATGGCGGTGGAGTGTTAATCTCACTAGATGGCATCCCAGATGCCCCAACCTCAGGAGCGTGGGTATCAAATCCCACAGCAGCTGCTGCCATTTCAATTCAATTCATGAAATCAGGAAGCAGACAGCAGTAATGGTGACCATCAATTGTTGCTTAAAATCCATCTGGTTCACTAATGCCCTCTAGGGAAGAAACTGCCACCCTTACCTTGTCTGGCCTAAGTGTGACTCCAGACCCACTCTTGAATACCCTCTGGGCAATTAGGGATGGGCAATAAAAGTTAGACTTGCAGATCCCAGAGAAACAAAATTTTCACAATAAATAAATAAATGTTCTTGTCAGGAGTATGAATGTGGCTACATTTTCTTAATTCATGGGACTTGGGCATCTATGGTTGGGCCATCGTTTTATTGCTCGTCCCTAGTTGCCCCTGGAGAAGCTGGGAGTGAGCTGCCTTCTTGAACCACTGCAGTCCACCTGCTGTGGGTAGACTCATAATGCCCTCAGGGAGAGGGTGTCAGGATTTTGACACTGCAACTGTGAAGGAATGGCGATACATTTCCGAGTTGGGATGGTGAGGGAACCTTGCTGTTTGTTTACTACCTTGCTACCTCTATCGTCACCTCCCTCGTCTGTGTTAAACGTAAAATCAATCAACCAACAAGAATGTTTCAGCTGTTTGCCACACCTCCCCCATATGGCTCAGAGTGGGATTTGCTGATTCCCGTGAAGCACCTTGCGATGTTCCCCAGCTACAAAGGCACCACATCAATCTGGATTGTTGTTGGCGTCTGTCAGGAGCGAGAAAGTGGGTGGGATTTTGAAGCTTGCCAGAAAAGTTAAAGCACAAAACAAGTAATTATTCGACACAATAGCTGCACTTCTGCCAACATACAGCAACTCAACTATCTCTGAGCTGCTAGGCAGCTTAGTTCTCATAAAGGGTTTTCACATTCCATCCTCTATAAAAGCTGATGTGTGCAAAGCTAAACTGCCCTTGCCTAGCCCACACCATAATCTGCTCCTATGCTGCATTGACATTCCTGGCCAGCCAAACCAGCTTTTATCCTCGTTTGCAAATCCCTCCAGTCCTTGTGCTCTCTCTCTCTCTCTGTCTTCAAAACTCTGTTGCAGTTTGACAAATCCAATTTCCCATGATATTTTGTCTGAAACACAACAGGTTCTCAAGAGCCCTATGATTCTGAACACTCTTGCAGTCCTCTGGAACTTTGCACAGCTCCCAGGATTGGGCTCTGCGATGTCTGGAACAATGCTGCCCTCTGCTGAATCCATGGGCAAACAGCAGGCCCCATTTCAGAAACAGAAACACAAACTGCTGGAGAAACTCGGCAGGTCTGCAGAGCAAGCAGAGTCAGCCTTTCGAGTCCAGTGACCCTTCTTCAGAAATGTAAAGGGAAGTTGCAGGCAAAACCCAATCTGGCAGCATCTGTGGCAAGAAAAACGCAGTTAATGTCTGGAGTCTGGTCACTCTTCATCAGTTACTGGAGTCGAACTGTTTAATCTGTTTCTCTCCCTACAGATGCTGCGAGACCTGCTGAGTTTCTCCTGCATTCTCTGTTTTTGTTTCAGATCTCCAGCATCCACAGCTAGATAGAGTAATAGAGTTCCACATCAGGGAAACAGACCCTTCGGTTCAAATCATCTATGTCAGCCAAGTTGCCCGAACTAAACTAGTCCCACTTGCCTGTGTTTGGTCCTCTTTCCTACTCATGTACCTGTCCAAACCTCTTTTCAATGTCGTACCTATTCCTGTATCTAGCACTTCCTCTGGCAGCTCATTCAATACCCGCACTACCCAATGTGAAAAGGTTGCCCCTCAGGTTCCTTTTAAATCTTTCTCCTCTCACCTTAAACCTATGTCCTCTAGTTTTGAACTCCCTTATCCTGGTAAATGCTGTTCACCTTATCTATGTTCCTCATGATTTTTATAAACCTCTACAAGATTACCCCTCAGCATCCTTGAAAAAAGGACCCAGTCTATCCAGCCTCTCCTTACAACTCAATCCTTCCAAACCCGGTAACATCCTTGTAAATTTTGACTGCGCCTTCTCCAATTTAACATCTTTCCTGTAGCAGGGCAATCAGAACTGTACATTGGTGAGGCCAATTTTGGAATACAACGTCCTGTACAAACCCAAGCTGACCTCTCAACTCCTGTACTCAATGCACTGACCAAGGAAGGCAAGGGTACCGAACACCTTCTTCACTCTGTCTGTGCGAGACACAACTTTCAAACAACTATACACCTGCATCCCTCGGTCTCTTTGTTAACTACACTCCCCAGGGCCCTGCCATTAACTGTATAAGTCCTGCCCTGATTTATCTTTCCAAAATTCAACATCTTGCATTTTTCAAAGTTAAAGTCCATCTGCAACTCCTTGGCTCATTGGCCCAATTCAGAAAGATCCCTTTGTAATCTTCTTTGCTGTCCACTATGCCAAACAATTTTGGTGTCATCCACAAACCTACTAACCATGCTTCCTTTATTCTCATCGAAATTGTTTTTACAAATTGTGAACAACAGTGGACACTGCTGGTCACAAGCCTCCAATCTGAAAGAAACCCTCCACCACTTTCCTCTGTCTCCTACCATCAAGCCGATGCTGTATCCAATTGGCTAGATCCACCAGACCACATGTGATCTAACTTTACTAACCAGTACACCATACAGAACCTTGTCAATGGTCTCACTAAAGTCCATGGCAACGACATCTACCCTCTGCCTTCATCTATCCTATTGGTCATATCCTCAAATAATGGCTGCTAATTGCTTGCCCACTTACTGAACTTGTCTATATCTGATTCCAGTTTGTTTGGTCATTCCGTACAGCTTTCTCTCCCACCCAGCCCTGGTCTTGTAAGTGAACCCGGAGATATTACACTTGTTCCCTTCATCTAAATCCACTCTTATCAATTGTAAATGGCTGACCCCATCTATTCCAAATCCCCTCCATTCCCAACCCCCTCCATTTCCCACTCCCTC
>NC_057749.1:8429423-8498757 GCF_004010195.1 Chiloscyllium plagiosum
AACCCCATCCATTCCCCAACCCCATCCATTCCCCATTCCCTCCATTCCCTGCCCCCTCAATTCCCCACTCCCTCCATTCCAACCCCTCCATCCCTCAGCTCCTCAATGCTTTGTCATAATTCCAAGTCAAGTCAGGATAGTATAGACTGTTCGGTCCAGCTTGTCCATCTATAGGCTGCGATCTTATACTGAAATGTGAGAACAGCCAATGCTATTGTTGGAAGGCTATGTTGGTATTAACGGGTGAACAGTGTTAATGTATCTCCTCCTGAAATAGTCCGTGTAAATTAGTTACTGGTCTGTGTCCAACTGGGACTCCTTCCTCTCTGGGCAATGCCTGGATTCTACAAATTCCATCCTTGTTTCCTATCCCTCCACAACCTGGCCCCTCACTACCTCTGTGACTCCCTCCAGGCACACAAACACTTCAAGATCTGTCCCTACAGGCCCTTGCGCCCAACCTCGATTTTAAGTGCCCCATTGTGTACTGGGTCCCAGAATTCCCTCTTTTCCCAAGTCTCTCTGAACAGAGACCCAGCTTAAAAACCTAACTCTTTGACCAGTGTAGATCACTGTCCTTAATGCACCATGATGTGGGGTCATTGGCCGATATTGGTGCTTGATGATTACTCCAATGCAGAGTGCTGGGGAGGATTTGCAGTGTTAAAGGCTCTATATAAATGCAACTCGTCATTACCCTGCAACCCCCACCCACCGAACCTTAATGCTGTCTGTACTCTGAACACTCGAGTCAATACTCTGTCTCTGCCTTCCACCTCATAGCCAGAAGGCCCGTCAAACTGAGGAGCTGTGTCACTCGGTGCGTTTAATATTCCCTGGCACAAGAAAGGAATGACTATTACAACATAATTTTACAAATGTCAGGTTAACTTCTTGTACAGAACAGAACTATTACTTGAGAAGAACTCATTCTTCAGATGTCAGGAGAGATAGCTGCAGACTTTATGAAATGACACACCGAGATGTTATAAATAAGCGATAATACAGGAGGAAACTGCATTATTCATGTTTTGCAACATGACCCCCAAAGTGTTTAAATTAAGTAATAACATGGACGTGGGCATGCTTTCTGGTTCACTGAAGAAGCAATGATCAAACTGAATGCAAGGTATCAGACAATTACTTAGCATAAATTACTCTTTGCCAAGATTCCTTACAATATACACCTACAGTTACTGTACAGTCCGACACTTCAAATTAATTCATTTTAGGCTCCCGAGTCTCTATTCAGTCCGCTCTGAATCTTCTAATTTAAATAAGCTTCCTCCGTGACTCCCGGCTCTTGTTGCTGAGTTATAAAGTCATGGGTTCAAGACTCACTTTCCACAGCCATAAGCCGAGGCCAGCAGCCCACTGCCGCATTGAGGAAATGCTACACCTCCCTTCAGAGGCCTGAGACCTTTCAGCCAAAGTGCAATGGGGGTCCGTTCAGCTATTGGACCCTCTCAGAGTCTCAGATATCTGAAAATATAGTCTTGTACAAGTCAGAAAATGCCTTGGGTTTACATGTTGGGTAGAGTCAAACTCCAATCATTGTTTGTCCCTTGATAGGCTATTGTACAGAACCAAACTGCTTCAATAACTATGTATATAAAGGTATATTTACAAATAAAGTATATCTTTAAAGGAAGCCCCCCTGGTGAATATCTTGCATTCGTAAGTTTGAACTGTGCAGAGGAATTTGTGTGGTCAGCATTTGTGTGGTCCTCCGGATCCTGCAGGAAAAGGAGAGGGTGGATGCTGACAGGAGGTCCCCTGAGCAGACTTGCAAAGTTGTTTGGCAGAATGCCTCATCGGCAGAACTTTCCAACAAGCACCAGGACATCGATTTGTGAGGAGGGCACTACCAGTGAGATCCTTCCTGTACAGTCTGTGCCACTGCACTCTGCCCTCAAAACAGCTGCTGGGGTGAGTGCAGACTGTCACCCATCTCCCTCTGGAATGTGACTTCGCAAAGGAAGTCAGGAGAGAGATGTAATGGCTATTGTCAAGGTTCGTCCCAAGCAGTTCTGTGACACAGGACTCTGCTCTGCGGGCTGTTCCCCTGATCGCACACTGAGACAAACAGCAACCGCACTTGGAGGACCGACAACTCAGTCTAAGATGGCCGTTGCTCTGCCCGAAACCTGTTGGTCTTCTAGAGCAAGGAGGTGACCTCGACGGGGTGTAGCAGACTGGCATATTCCAAGGTCCAGGACCACGTGCTGAGGGATGCACTAAAGCCAGAGGCCACAGCTGCCAAGACGCAGTGGGGAAAGACCACTGTCTGAGACCTTTCAGCCAAAGTGCAATGGGGTCCGTTCAGCTATTGGACCCTCCCAGAGCCTCAAATATCTGCAAATATAGTCTTGTACAAGTCAGAAAATGCCTTGGGTTTACATTACCCCAATCACTACCTGTCCCCTTCGAATACTACTGTACAGAACTAAACTGGTTCAATAACTATGTATATAAAGGTATTTTTACAAATAAGGTATATTTTTGAAATTAAAAAAACATTTCTCACTGCACCCACAACAGCACAACAAATTAGCCAGTTGCTTATCACATCACTGATTGTTGGGGCTTGCTGTATGCAAATTTGCTGTTCTGTTTCCTCCATTACAACAATTACCACATTTCAATCAGTGCTTCAGGATTGTGGGGAAAAGGCACATTTTGGCAGTTTATTGTCAGTAACCATCTAACTAGTGCAATCTCCACAATGACACGCCTCTACAAATTGGCACACAAATCACACTCTCCTCTCGTACGTGTATTGTTTTCCCTTTCATTGATATTCCTTGCACATTGTCCTGATGAGTGCAAGACCAAAATGTTTATCAAAGTGCATCCTTCTTTCCAGCAATATTGATGTCTGCACTGCCAGACGATGTCTTATAAACACCACTTCATTGGCTATAAAAACACTTCGAGACATCCTGTGACAGGTGCTATCTAAATTCTACAGTTTCTTTTACTTGCCCACTCACACTATTATATGCATGTGGTCCAGCTCTTATGGGACCTATTATTATAAGGAGCTATTCTGAGCTAAAATGGGTCCATCTGTGTATAAAAGATCCATGATCAAGGATGAGAATTTTAAAACTAAGTCTCTTCCTAACCATCTTGAATACAGTATGTGAAAATTACCACACTGATTTTCAGATTCATTAACTGTGGCTTTATACTGAGCATCCTGAACAACCACAAACAATCCCAGTGCTGGGGCCTGTCACTGTCTAATACACACCTGTAAAAGGTAAAGGCTCCTGCAGGTCGACTGTGTTGTTCTAACCGTGCCAATAACTCATTTCTATGGATAAGTAATCATACTGTTGATAATGTTTTCTGCTGTTCTGTTCCACTCTCTCTCATGCCCACAACTAAAGAACACTGGATACACACCCACACACACACACCCACACACTCACTCTCTCTCCCACACAGACACACACACACACACAACACACACGCGCAGAGAGACACACAGATTCACAAACACACAGAGGTACACACGCACATGCATGCATACTCACACACACACACAGACATGCACACATACTCAGACAGATACGCACGCAACTCAAGTATGCACACACAGAATATACACATACAAAACACCTTACACAAAATATTCAGAGACAAAAACACATAAACATGCAGAATATGAGGTGCAAGCACATACACACACATACAATGTGCAGGTACACACATAACATACAAACACACACACCAAATATTCAGACACCCATTCACACACACAACAGGCACACATACACACACCATGAACATACAGATATGTGGCACACACATAATGTACAGACACAAGCAATATGCACACACACACACACACAGAATATTCAGACACAAGTTCACAACATACAAACAGAACAAAAACTGAAAGCTCAGCAGGTCTGGCAGCATCTGAAGAGAAATCAGAGTTAATGCTCAGGCCCCACAACAGGCAACTTCTGGTTTTGTTTCTGATTTACAACATCCGCAGATCTTTTGGTTTTTATACAATCAAAACATGCAAGCATACAAATGGAAGACACAATGAATATACAGGCATGCAAAACAGCTAACACCGAATATTCAGTCACAAACACGCGGAATTTGGAAAAACACACACACTCCAATGAAATACTTTAACATGATTTCTGGAACCATAAACACGAAAAACTTTATGTTACAAGATTTCACCTGTCCGTGTAGAATGACTTTCTGATGGTTTGTATCTCAATACTACCATGACCATTACTGAAGTAGATGTGGCTCCACTGGTCAGGAGATTGAATATCCCATCATCAAAAATATATTCCCTTTTGTAACATGGAATCCCCACTCATGCAATTAATATTTACAGTTTCTTTTGTGGGGTTTTGGAGGATTTTACTAATGGCTGGGGGCTGACCTTATCTTGTGGTGGACATATTTGTTCCCTTTGCTTGGTTGCAGTGTGTCTGAACTACAGTCAGCCCATGGAAAGGCCAGGGAGGAGCCTCTGCAGTGTTGGCAGGGGAGCTGGGGCCCAATTACCATGGAGATTTTAAAAGGAATAGAGTTCAGAATCTGTTTGTAAAAGTTATTCATTCGTGTTTCACTTTTAAACTGAATTTCTCTGGATTGAAACCACCAACCACAATAAACAGGGATTCTGTCAGACCATCCACGCGAAGGAACCTTCACTGGTCATGGACGTAGTCAAAAATCATGTGAATTAATATTCATAACTATCAATTTTAATTATTTCTAATTATAACCTCTTTCCATTGCTCCTTTTCTCTTCCATCTTCTTTGTTCAGCTGCGTGTTTGTCTGTGTCGCAACAACCATTCCCCAGTTTTAAAAATATGAACAAGCGCTTTTGGTTTAATGTTGAAATGAGTTTCTTCCAGTTTATTTTAATCATACTGAGAGTGTGAGGGGTAACACATCACAGCCTAGTTAAAAAGGGAAAAGGAAAGTAAGAATTCAAAATCCCTCCCTTCATGACGAGAAGGAGAGAAAGCTAAAATAGCTCCATTTACCTCTTTCTCTTGAAAGTTAGACAAATGCATGAGTGAGAAAGGAGTAGAAGGCAGTGCAGATAGAGTGAGATGACAGCTCAGGCAAACAAAGAAAATAGGAGTAGGCCATTCATCCCTTCTTGCCTGCTCCCCCATTCAATAGGATTTTGGCTGATCATATTATCACCTCCACTGAAATTATCCAAGACACTAATGAAAACCCACAGTGGGCTCATCACCCTGCCAGACAGCTCCTCCAGAATCTCTCAGTGAGATGTGAACACAGCTTTGCAAAAGCAAGTCATAGTCATAAAAGTTCAGAAGAAGAATTGTACCATTAACTCTGTTTCTCTCTGCCAAAGCTGCTAAGTTTCTCCAGCAATTTCTGGTTTTGGCTTGTATCAGATCTTCAGCATCCGAAATTCTTTGTTTTATTTATCAGCTTGTCTCGTTCCACGGATGCTGCCAGACCTGTTGAGTTTTCTTTGCCCAGCACTGTCTGGGCTTGTTACGGGTTTCCAGCATCTGCAGTATTTCGCTTTGATTCAATGCTGGCTACTGATGGCACACTCCAGAGCGTCAGCTGCAACTCACGTTATCACAGAAACAGCTTGGAGAAAAAAAAACTCAGTAATTACACTTACTTTTAATACTTAATGGGGAATGATGTTTGCGAACAGAACCATCAACTCAGTGAAGGACACTCTTTAGGCGGCCCGAAGCCTGCTGATCTTCCAGCACAAGGAGTTAACCTTTTCCGAGAGTTGCAGACTGGCATATTCCAAGGTCCAGGAATCCAAAGATGTGCAGGTTAGGGCGGAGTGACCATGCTAAATTGCCCATGGTATCCAGGGATGCACAGGTCAGGGTGGAGTGGCGATAATAAATTACCCATGTGTCCAGGGATGTGCAGGTTAGGGTGGATTGCCACTCTAAATTACCCGTGGTGTCCAGGGATGTGCAGGTTAAGGTGGATTGGCCATGTTAAATTACCCATGGTGTCCAGGGATGTGCAGGCTAGATTAACCATGGGAAATGCAGTGTGACATGGATAGGGTAGGGGTGTTGGGTTTGGGTGGGATGCTCTTCAGAAGGTTGGTGTGGACACAATGGGTTGAACGGCCAGTTTCCACATTGTAGGGATCCTTTAGAAAGTCTACTTCCTGAGGTACGCACTGAAGCTTGGGCCAGCTGCCGCCAAGGCGCAGTGGGAAAGACCACTGCCTGAGGGTTTTTTGCAAACGTACAATTAAGACCAGTTCAGTTATCAGACCTCCTCAGTGCCTCATATATATGTAAACATTGACCCATATAAATAAGAAATGCCTTGGGATTTTTTTGGAATCGCAGGGAATGCCAAATTCCAATACAAAAAATCTACAGAATTGTTGGGTCAAAATTCCTGAATTCACTCCCTTGTGAGTCAACCTACAACACATTGGCTGCGACGGTTCAAGAAGTAAGCTCACCCCCACCTTCTTAAGGGGCAACTAGGGACAGACAATAAACACTGGTGCTGACAGCGAGACCCATTTCCCAATAGTGAATAAAATCATTCTTGACGAAGGGACTTTGCCCGAAACATCGATTTTCCTGCTCCTTGGATGCTGCCTGACCTGCTGTGCTTTTCCGGCACCACTCTAATCTAGACTCTGATTTCCAGCATCTGCAGTCCTCACTTTTGTCTGAATAAAAAAACTCGTCCAGTGACATTAAGCCACCAACATCCCTGACTCGTAGGGACATTAAGGCAAGGGCAGGAGCTCAGTTCATTTCTCAGGCTCCTGACAACCCGAGAAGGTAAAATTGATGGGCCAGAGCCAAAGATTGATTCATACGTGTCGACACTGAAATCGCTTAACATAATTTTTTTTTAGCAAGAGCGCAAATCTCGGTCGTGTTTTACGTTTGTAAAGCTCTGATCATACCACCTGTCCCGCTGGAGCCTTCAGCACAGTTGCGTGTTGTCACCTCAATAGGGCTGATGTGGCAGGTGGGAAATGCAAGGATGTGCAAACAAACCTCTTGACTAATGAGATGTCTTTATTGGAATGAACGGTGATTTGTATCTGAATGATTCATTCAAATGGCATCCTTAAACACACACAGGGTTCTGAAGCTAATAATGTGTGCTCATCTGCACAGCTCTGCTCCCTAATTCATTTCCGCATTAGAGGCAGCATTTGTGTTATGACAATAGCATCAGTCTTGCTCATTATAGTAAAAATGTTACATACATTATACAATCTTACATAAATGATATGCATAATGCCCTGCAAATGATTGGTTTTGAAAAATGTATTCTTCAGCAGTCAAATCCCGTCCCTGCCAACGTACTCAATTATACAAGGGGCTTCAAACCTGGAGAGAGGCTGCATATTATCTGCAATCTTCTTAACTCCAAAAGACCTTGAAGTGCAGCCAAAAACTGTTAAGAAGAAATCAGAGTGACTCAGGGCGTTGCAACTTCAGTGGTGTCCCATTGGTTAGACAATCGGAGGTGGCAAGCCGGCATTGTGATCGAAGCCACAGTCCTCGGGAAAACACTAGAAGGTCAACTAGTACTGTAGGTTAGTTCACAACGTAGACTGACACACGTTCAATTCTCACACCAGCTGAGGCTACTGTGAAAGTCTTGCATTCTCAATTGTATCCTTTGCCATGACCCTCATGTTAAGCCACCACCATCAATATGTGTGTGTCTCTCTCTCTCTCTCATGATCAATCTCTTGATTTAACACATCGAATGCGTTCCATTGGAATGTGTCCTCTTTGTTGCTGTCATCAGGAGTTGAGAAAGAGGCGGGGAAAACTGTCCCAACTCCAGGAAAGTATGCAGAACCTGCTCCTGCTGCAGACGATGGGGAGTCAATGTCACGGAGGTGAAGGGCCAGCAAGCCTCACTCTTTGCCTCGGAGGCCTCCAAGATAATCTTCTGGCCCAGGGTCCGCTCCGTGGAGCAGGACGAGACGTGCTCACGTTTCTTCTTCCAGAAGGTGCACAAAGAGAGCTCTGTGCTCAGCAGCCTGAAGGAAGAAGATGGCTCGATAACGTCATCTCAGGCTGATGTCATGAGGATCAGTAAATCCTTCTATGCCAGTCTGTACGACGCGAAGCCGACCAACAGCGCGGCCTCCCAGTCTTTCCTGTCCTCTATCACGGAGGTCTTAGACGACACAACACGGGAGAGGCTGGACCAGCCGCTATCTCTGGACGAGCTGACCAAGGCCCTCGAGTCCTTCGAAAAGAATAAAACTCCTGAAAGTGACGGCTTACTGGTCGAGCTCTATTCTGCTCGGTGGGACTTGATTGGCCAGGACCTGCTCAAGGTGTATGTCAGTATGCTTCGGGCAGGTACCATGAGTGAATCCATGAGGAAAGGCATCATCACCCTCACCTACAAGCAGAAGGGGGAGAGGGAGGAAATCAGAAATTGGAAACCAATCTCACTATTGAATGCAGATTACAAAATCTTGTCAAAGGTCATCGCCAACTGGGTCAGGTCTGCTCTGGGATCGGGCAGGCAGATCGCTGAGAGTCTCGCACTCCTCAGGGGATACGATCGCCTACGTGGAGGACAGGCCTGCCTCATCAGCCTGGACCAGGAGAAAGCCTTTGACAGGCTATCACACATATATATGAGAGATGTTCTCTCCAAAATGGGCTTTGGGGAGGGAATCTACAATTGGACCAGATTGCTCTACACCAACATTGTCAGTGCAGTCTCAATCAATGGTTGGGAAACAGATAGCTTCCCAGTCAGATCTGGAGTCAGGCAGGGCTGCCCTCTCTCTCCTGCCTTGTTTGTGTGCTGCATAGAGCCATTTGCCGAATCAATCAGGAAGGATGCAAGCCTGAGAGGGGTGACAATTCCTGGCAGCGGGGGTCTGCAGGTTAAGGTCTCCCAGTACAAGGATGATGTAGCCGTTTTCTGCTCGGATCCGCTGTCCGTGCGCAGACTCATGTGCATCTGTGACCAGTTCAAGCAGGCCTCGGGGGCCAAGGTCAACCAAGGCAAGAGCGAGGCCATGCTCTTCGGGAACTGGGCCGACCAATCCTCCAACCCCTTCACCGTCAGGACTGACCACCTGAAGGTGCAGGGTATTTGGTTCGGGGGGGCTGGGGCATGCGCCAAGTCTTGGGAGGAGCATATCAAGAAGGTGAGGCAGAAACTGCACAGATGGAAGCTACGGTCACTCTCCCTCGCGGGTAAAAACCTGGTCATCAGGTGTGAGGCACTGTCAGTGTTACTATATGTGGCACAGGTCTGGCCTATTCCCAGAACCTGTGCCGTCGCAGTCACCTGGGCCATCTTCCAGTTTATGTATATGTATGTATGGCATGACCGATTGTACAGACCATCAAAATATTTTATGAATAAAGTATATTTTGAAATTTAAAAAAAGTAATTTTGGTGAAGAATCAGCTCCAAGGCAATTCACAGCAAACAATTGGAAGTGCAGGTGGTGTGGCAGTAACTGTTGCAAGGGAATTGGAACACAATGGGAGATTGGAACACAAATGGATTGGAACACGGGATTGGAACAGAAGGGGGCGTCTTGCTGCAAATCTACAGGGTCTTGGCGTGATCACACCTGCATTACAGTAAGTAGTTTTGCTTTCCTTATCTCACGAAATATATGCTTGCATTGGACACAGAACAATGTAGGTTCACAAGATGGTGATGAGGGGGTTGTCCTGGGATGTGAGATGGATTAAACTGAGTCTATATTCTGTGGATTTGGGAATATTGGGAAGTGACCTGATTAAAACAGGTAGATTCTGAATGGGCTTGACAGGGTAGACACTGAAAGACTAATGACCCTGGCTAGGAAATCTAAAATAAGGGTCACAGTGACGGGATAATGGGCCTATCACTTAGGATAGGACTGAAACAGGGAAATATTTTACACCTCAAAGGATTGTGAATCTTAGTAATTTCCTATTCCAGAGGGTAATGGTGCACCATCATTTAGTACATTCATGAAAGGGATAGACAGGTTTTTGGTCGTTTGGGGAAGCGAGGATTATGGGGAGTCAGCGGGAAAGTGTACTTGAGGAGAAGATCAGCTAGAATTCTTCTGGACGACAGAGCGGACAGCTGACTCCTGCTGCTCCTACATACGTTCTTAAATGTTCTCTCAGAGGAGAAGACAATGGTGAGGCCAGAACTGGAGTACTGTGTGTGGTTCTGGTCAGCACATCACAAAAAGGATGTAATTGCTCTGGAGGGAGTGCAGAGATTTACAAGAATGTTGCCGGGGCTGGAGAATTGTAGCTACGAGGAGAGATTGGAGGTATACAACGCTGTGAGGGGTAGAGATAGAGTCAACAGGAGGAACCTTTTTCCCTTGGCAGAGAGTTCAGAAACTACGACTCATAGATTCAAGGTGAGTGGCAGAAGGATTGGAGGGAACGTGAAGAAAATTCCTTTTTACACAAGGGTATTGGGTGCCTGAAAGTCATTGCCTGGGTTGGTGGTGGAGGCACAGACCTTAAACCCTTTTAAAACGTATCTCGTTCTGCCCTTGAATGCTGCGAGCAGCAGAGCTATAGATAACGTACAGGAAGATGGGATTAGAAAGAGCATCTGGGTGTCTCTGCATCAGCATGGAAAAGATGGGCCAAATGGCCTCCTTCTGTGCTATATCAGTTCTATGCTTCTCTAGTTCTAGAATACTCCTTGTCCCAGTTGATGGCTGTTTGCTCCAGAGCTACCTCATGCCTTTGCAATGCAGGAAGTAGTGGAGTTTTTTGTGGTGCAGTGGTAATGTCCCTGTTCTTTAGTATGGAGGCCTGGTTTCAAGTCTGGCTTGCTTTAGAGGTGTCATAACATCTCTGAGCACATTGAATGGGAAAACATCTGCAAAGTGCAATTCAGTGAGGAAACTGTAATAAATCATATAGCCTTTTGAATGAGGAGGAGAGGAGAGGGTAGTAATGTTGGTCAGTTCAGAATTGACCAAAAAGCCTAGCCATTCAGCCTGCAAGTATACTATGACGTAGTGGCCTTCAGCTAGAGGTTCAGTCTATCACTGTGAGGACTTAAACTCAGTTCCTAAAAGCTGGTCATTGTAATACTGCTGTGAAGCTATTGGCTCATTTCATTCATAAATACCTTTCAGAGAAGAAAAACTTCCAGCCTGCTTTGGACTGGAATAATAAAAGCAAAATACTGTGGACACAGGGAAAATGCTGGAGAAACTCTGCAGTTTCTACCAGACCTGAAATATTCATTATTTCTCTCTCTCTCTCTCTCCACAAATGCTGCCAGACTTGCTGAATTTCTCCAGCATTTTCTCTGTGTCCACAGTATGTTGCTTTTATTATTTGGTCTGGCCTAAGAGTGACCCCTGGTTATATCGAAAGGATGTTATTAAACAGGAGAGGGTTCAGCATCTTGCGGGGAATGGAGGGTTTGAGA
Organism: Chiloscyllium plagiosum; assembly: GCF_004010195.1. NCBI lineage: Eukaryota > Metazoa > Chordata > Chondrichthyes > Orectolobiformes > Hemiscylliidae > Chiloscyllium > Chiloscyllium plagiosum. Next base: position 8,440,862 of record NC_057749.1, read on the forward strand.
TATAAAAATACACTGGAAAGGCTGGGTCGGTTTTTCACTGGAGTGTAGGAGGTTGAGGGGTGACCTTATTGAGGATTATAAAATCATGAGGGGCATAGATAAGGTGAGTAGCCAGGCTCTTTTCCTGAGGGCTCAAAACTAGGGAGGGGTATTTTTAAGATGACAGGAGAAAGGTTTACAAAAAACATGAGAGGCAACTCTTTTACTCAGAGAGTGGTTCATGTGTGGAATAAACTATCACAGGAAGTTGTGGATGTGGGTACAGTTACAATATATAAAAGATATTTTGATAAGTACATGATTGGAAAACGTTCTGGAGGGACACGGGTCAAGAGCAGGCAGGTGGGACTGGTTTAGTTTGGAAATATGTTCGGTGTGGACTGGTTGGATGACTCTGTGGTTATCAAATGTGGAGAGATCATAGTCAGTTAGGATCATATTGATTGGAATTTAGAAGGATGAGTGGGGAATCTCATTGAAACGTATAAAATTCCAACAGAACTTGGCAGAAGTAAATGCAGGAAGGATGATCCTGATGGCAAGGGAATCTGGAACCAGGGATTTAAGGATTTTCGTCCTAAACCTTTTAGGACTGAGATGAGGAGAAATGTCTTCATCCAGAGAGTGGGGAGCCTGTGGAATTCATTACCACTGAAAGGGGTCGAGGCCAAAACATTATGTGTATTCAAGAAGGAGATAGATATAGCTCTTTATGCTAAAGGGATCAAGGGATATTGACGGTGTGGGGGAGGGGAATGGGATTTGGATATTGTGCTCAACGATCATATTACATTGCCAAGCAGTCTTGAAGGGCTGAATGGCCTACTTCTGTTCCTATTTTCAATGATTCTATGTTAACTCTGAATGCCCGTAGAAATGGCTAGCCCCAGTCACTCAATTGCAACAGAATGCTGTAGATATCAGATAGAATCCCTACAGTGTGAAAACAGGCCATTTGGCCCAACAAGTCCACTATGACCCTCCGAACAGTATTCCACCTAGACCCTATTATTTTACATTTCCCCTGACTAATGCACCTAACCTACACAATTCTGAACATTACAGTCAATGCATGGCCAATTCACTAACTTTGGAGTGTGGGAAGGAAACCAGAGCACCCGCAGGAAACTTGCACAGGCACAGGGCGAACGTGCAAACTCCACACAGAACCCAGGTCCCAGGCACTGTGAGGCAGCAGTGCTAACCACTGAGCTACCATGCCACCCTAAATAGCCTGCAGCAGGTGAGTCACCACCACCTTGTCAATGAGGGGTTGGTAGTAAATGTTGGCCAAGCATTGGGGAACTGTTGGTTTCTGCATTATTCAAAAAATTGTGCAAAGCTTGAACATATTCCTTTCAGTTCCCTGTGTAGGAATGTATCACTCCTGAGTAGGCTATAGCTATATTAATAATCAATTGAAGAGAATCAGTCCAGCACATGACATAGTTCATTTACACTTGCTAAAAGTGAGGAGGTATTGCTGAGCAAGTTGTCATTTGATAGAAGAATCAGCAGAGTTCCAGGACTTAGTGTCTGGAAGTGAGTTTGGTTGGTATTATGGTATTGAAAGCAGCCAATAAATAGATTCTGATATAGGTGACCTTGTTATCCACCTGTTCCAGGGATGAGTGTCGGGCCAGGGAGATGGACATCTGCTGTCGGCAAATTGTAGCAGACCAAGGCAATCTGGGAGGCTGAAGAAGATGGGTACCATGTAGTAATGGGGGGGGTAACATAACAAAGAAAGTAGAAACAGTTCTGTAGGGCAAAGACAGACTTCCAAAGGCCCCACGTTGCCTACCTGATGCCAAGATTAAGGACCTCTCTTCCAGACTGGACAGTAACTTGGAATGAGGGAGTCAGGATCCAGTTGGCATGATTCGCAAAGGACAGAGGAAGAATTTGGAAAGAGGTTCCGCTTCAGAATTATGAGGAACTTGTAAAGCAGGACAATAAGTGAAATAATCTGTAGATTACTACATGAGCAATACACAAATTGGAGTGGGGTAAAAAGGATGAGAGGGGTAAATGAGTGATTCAAAGATTGGTTTAAGAGAAATGGGTTCTGATACATGCAGAATTAGCACTGGTACTGTGAAAGAGAGAGCTGTTATGTTTGATTTGAACCAGTATCCAGGTGAATCGGACAACTCGGGGTGTGGATCAGGTTTAAACTAATCGTGCTAAAGTGGGGAGGAGGGGAGAGGATTGAAGACATGTTTAAAATGTCAGAAAGGAACAAAAGTGTATACATCCAGGTGGTGAAGAGACGAATGATAATCGGGGTGTGACAGAAAGGAGCAGAAAATATAAGCAGAAGAGGATAGCCAGACGTTAGAGCAACAGTCAGTAATAATGCCAAAACACCAAAGCTTCAGGCTGTTGACGGCATAAATAGAAATAAACAAATATGATTTGATAGCCATTGCAGAGACGTAGTTGCAGGGTGACCAAGACAGGGAACTCAATGTTCTCAGGAAAATAGGCAAAAGAGGAAGGAGGTGGGGTAGCTTTGACAACAAAGGAAGGTATTGGTGCAATGATAGGGAGCAATATAGATGCAATCGTTTGCGATGTGGAATCAGTTTGGGTGAAAATATGGAATAGCAAGGGAAAGAAGTCACAGGTGGGACTCGACTACAGGTCCTCAAAGAGGTGACTTACTGAGGGACAAAATATAAGTAAGGAAATATTGGGGGAGGGGGGGTGTAAGCAAGGCACTACATTGCCATGGGTGCTTTTACCTTGTATATTCACTAGGGAAATCAGACTGGCAAGGGTAACAAGGAAGATAAATTTTACAAATGCATCAGAGATTGTTCCTTGGAGCAGTACATTGCAAACCTGCCCACAAGCAGGCACCTTTAGAGCTAGCAATGTGTAAAGAGGTTGGATTAAAAAAGTGAACTGGTGGTTATGGATCTTCTAGGGAGTAACAATCACAACATGGTAGAGTGTCAAATTCAGTTTGAGGAAAAGCAACTAGAGTCTCAAACCAGTGACTTCAATTGAAATAAAGTCAACACAGAGATATGAAGGAAGAGTTGTCTGAAATGGGGTGAGAAATTAGACCAGGGGGAAGGTCAGAATCTGAGCAGTGATAGAGGTTTAAGCAGAAACTTTATAAGGCTTAGCAAAATTTCATTGAAAAGAAGGACTGACTGAGAAGGATAAACCACCTGTGGTTTATAACATGGTCAAGGAGATTATCCAATCAAAACCTAAGGCATAGAAAATGCTGAAAAACTAACTTTTCAAGGAGCCATCAGCAGATTACTAAAAAAAAATTAAAAAGTGAAAAAATTGAATCCCTACAGTGTGGAAACAGGCCATTTGGTCCAACAAGTTCACACTGACCCACCCAGAACCACTCCCCTACCCTATTACTCTACATTTACCCCTGACTAATGCACCTAACCTACTCATCCCTGAACATTATTGGCAATTTAGCATGGCCAGTTCACCTAACCTGCACATCTTTGGACTGTGGGAGGAAACTAGAGCACCCAGACGAAATCCACGCAGACACGGGGAGAATGTGTAAACTCCATATAGACAGTCGCCCTAGGCTGGAATCGAACCTGGGTCCCTGGCATTGTGAGGCAGCAGTGCTAACCACTGAGCCACCATGCTGCCCACTTTTGAAAGTAAATTAACAAGAAATATAAAAACAAATGGCAAAAGCTTCTACTGTTATATTAAAAGAAAGAGAGTAGCTAAATTATGTGTGGGATGTAAAGGAAGAGGGATAATTTAAATCAATATTTTACATTGGTCTGCATGGTGGAGAATACTATAGGCATTCCAAAGATATCAGAAAAGGAAGGTACTAATGGGAGGAAACCTCTTCTAACAGTCACAAGAGGTGAACTATTTGAAAACGAATTGGACTACCAGAGGACAAGTCACCAGGATATATTAAGCAGAGGTGATGAAGGGAAAGCAGTAGTGTGTTTTGCTTTCCACAAGACATTCAGTAAGATGCCATATGAAAGGTTATTGCACAAGATAGAACCATGTGGTTTTAGGGTGATGTATTAACATAGACTGAGGATTGATTAACACACAGGAAACAAAGGTTAGGGATTAATGGGGTTTTTTTTCAGTTTGGAAAGTCTTATCTAGCAGAGTGCCACAAAGATCAGTCTTAGGGCCTCAATTATTTACCATCTATATTCATGACTTGGAGAAGAGGGCAGAAAATAATTTATCCACATTTGCTGATAATATAAAAATAAATGAGAGGGCATGTTGTGGTGAGGACATAAGGAACCTATTAGGAGATAGGTTGCAAGTATAGCTTGGGCAAAAACTTGGCAGATGGAGTTTAATGTAGGAAAGTCTGAGTGTGAGGTCATGCACTTTGATAGGAAGAATCAAAATGCAGACTATTATTTAAATAGAGAGAGAGACTTCAATGAAGGGTGGCACAGAGGGCTCTGAGTGCTCTTAAAACACAAACTGCTGGCATGCAGGAGCACAAGGCAAATTGAATTTTCACTTTATTTGCTAAGGAGATGAAGCTTTCCTTCCTTCATTCACAGGATGAGGTATTGCTGGTTGGGCCAGCATTTATTACACCTCATATTCTGACATGGGACCCTGCAACCACGCAGGATAAATGTGGATTTCTACAGCTTCCTCATTTCCCCTTTCCTCTCACCGCCCCCCGTCCACCACATTATCCCAGACCCAAACTTCCAACTCGGCACCACCTTCCAGACCTGTCCATCACTAACCCTCTGACCTATCACCTTCTCCCTCCCTCGGATGCTGCCTGACCAGCTGCGCTTTTCCAGCACCACACTCTCGACTCTGATCTCCAGCATCTGTAGTCCTCACTTTCTCCCAGTATTTATTACCCATCACTAATTACCCAGAGGGCAGTTGAGAGTCAATATTGCTGTGGGTCTAGAGTCACATGTCAGCCAGACCTGGTAAGGACAACAGCCTCCTTCCCTAAAGGAAATTAGTGAACCAGATGGGTTTTTCAAACAATCAACAATAGTTTCATGATTCAGATTTTAATTGAATTCAAATTGCACTATCTGACATGACAGGATTTGAGCACAGGTCCCCAGAACATTTGTTGGATTAATAGTCTAGCAATAATACCATTAGGCCTAAAACTACCTTATTAAAAACAGGGAAGTCCTGTCCAGGGTGAGGGTGAGACCACATCTGATGCATTGTGGCAAGGTTTGGTCCTAATATTTAAGAAAGGATGTCTTGAAGTTAGAGGATATTGAAGAGATTCACTGGGCTGAACTCTGAGATGAAGTTGGGCCTTCTCCTCCCTCACCACCCAACGCCTGGAGGAAGAATGCCTCATCCTCCGCCTCGGAACACTTCAACCCCAGGGCATCAATGTGGACTTCATCAGTTTCCTCATTTCCCCTTCCCCCACCTCACCCCAGTTCCAACCTTCCAGCTCAGCACCACCCTCATGACCTATCCTACCTGCCAATCTTCCTTTCCACCTATCCACTCCACCCTCCCCTCTGACCTATCACCTCCATCCCCACCCCCACTCACCTATTGTACTCTATGCTACTTTCTCCCAACCCCCACCCCCCTCTCATTTATCTCTCCACTCTGCAGGCTTCCTGCCTCTATTCCTGACGAAGGGCTTTTGCCCGAAATGTCGATTTTCCTGCTCCTCGGATGCTGCCTGGCCTGCTGTGCTTTTCCAGCACCACTCTAATCTAGACTCTGGTTTCCAGCTTCTGCAGTTCTTGTTTTTACCTCTGAGATGAAGTTGCTGATTTATCAAGGATGGCTTAATAGATTGGGGCTATATCCACGAGCGATTAGTAGAATGAGGGATGATCTTCCTGAAACATACAAGATTATGAGGATGCTTGACAGTGGAGATGTCCAGAAGGTTTTTCCATAAACAGGGAATCTCGAACCAGGGCACATTGATATGGAAAAAGGGAACACTCATTTAAAACTGAGAATGTGAAGGAATTTCTTCTCCCGAAAAAAAAGAATATCTGGAATTCTCTATCCCAGAGGGTTGTGAAGGCTAAATCACTGGAATTATTTCATGATGTGGAGGAGCTGGTGTTGGACTGGGGTGGACAAAGTTAAAAATCACCAGGTTATAGTACAACAGGTTTTAAAGAAATTTTTAAAAGAAGAGATTTTTGAAATATTGGAGAGTTGAGGGCTATGTTGAGCTGGCATGAATGAGGAGTTTAAAATTAACAGCAATATGGGATTGTGTTCATAAATACAAGTGTTTATAAGTCAGACATAAATCAGGTGCGTTACAGGGGAGTTAACTGTATTACATTTTACAATGTTGCCTGCTTTCTACAGTCACGAACAGCAAGGCTGACTTGATGGGCCGATTGGTCTACCTCTGTTCCTATTTCTTATTAACATAGAGCAAATGCTAACAGTTCGAGCCAGAACACTGAATCAGAAAATCAATATTAGCTCTGTGGAGAACGTGTTTTCTTCATTTAAATTATTGGCTGCTTAATTCGATTGCTTCTATAAAACCCCAGGTCATGTAGGTCAGAGGTATACTTCATTCTGTAATTGCTCAGTTTGTGCAGGGTGGTGATATCTCAGGGCTATTTAATTGGATATCAGTCTGTTTGTAATTTGTGAAAACTAGCTTCATTGCTGATAACTTGTCGAGATAATTGTCCCTTTATTAGATATTTGTGACCCTTTGTTGTTTAAGAGATCAATAAATGTTGGACTTTGTGTTCTTTCTAAATGGCCATCAACTGCTCTCTAAGAATGTGTCAATGCACATTTGTCCATTAATGTCTTTGTGAGATTGTAACCTTTGTCCTTGCTCTGTCTTAGCAAATGAAGATGCAGAATTACCTTAAGTATCCCACAGAACAGACCTTAACAAGACAAGGAGTAAACTGTTTATTTTCAACTTACTTGCTCCAGCACTGCCATAAGTTTCTCTTTGTGTTTTGTCAAAGGCTGTTCCTGCTTCTTCCTCTTGAGGGCAGCAGAAAGCCATCAGGCCTGAGAAGGCAGGAAATATTGTAAAATACAGTTAAGTCCTTTGTTGTGTACCTGATTTATGTCTGATTTATAAACACTTGTATTTACATACACAATCCCATGCAGGGGCATATTGATGTTAAATTTTAAAGATCTGACATACAATGTTTCCTCATACTTACCAATGGCTATTTTACATTGTCCTCTGCCAACTTTCTCCTACTAGTGGAACCAGTTACTTCACGTCCCTTCTATCCAGGCCTCTCAGTATCTGATAGATTTCAATGAGGAATCCATCATCCTTCAAAACTCCATCAACTACAGATCCACTCCTCACATGACAAACCCTTCATCCCTGGGATCGTGCTCATAAACCTCTTCTGGACTCCCCTCCAACACCAGCACTTCCTTCCTAAGACACAGGGCCCAGAACCGCTTACAATATTCCAAATGGGTTCTGACCATAGCCTTATACAGCTTCAGAAATACATCTCTACTCCTGTATTCTAACCCTCTCAAAACGAATACTAACATTGCATTTGCCTTTCTAACTGCCCATGAACCTCCATGCTAACCTTAAGAGAATCCTGAACTAGAATTCCCAATTTCCTTTGTGTTTCAGATTTCCAAAACCTTTCCCCGTTTAGAAAGTAGTCCATGTCTCTACTCCTCCTACCAAGGTGCATAACTTCACACTTCCACACATTGTATTCCACCTGCCACTTCTTTGCCCATTCTCCTAGTCTGTTCAAATCTTTCTGGAGCTTACCCACTTCCTCAGCAATACTTGTTCCCCCCCCCCCCCTATCTTTGTGTAATCTACAAACTTAACAACAATGCCCTCAGTTCCTTTTACCAGATTGTTAATGTATAACGTAAATAGTTGTGGTCTCAACACTGACCCCTGCGGAACTCCACTAGTCACTGGCTGCCATCTTGAAGAAGGTCCCTTTATCCCCACCCTTTGCCTTCTGCCAGCCAGCCAATCCTCTATCATTGCCAGTGGTTTGCCTGTAACACCATGGGCTCTCATCTTATTCAGCAGCTTCCTGTGTGGTACGTTGTGGAAGATCTTCTAGAATCCAAATTGATCATTGGCTCTCCTTTCTCGAACTTGGCTGTTTACATCCTCAAAGAATTCCAACAAATCTGTCAGAGATCGGTCATCAATCCCTGTGATGATGGCGTGCTCAGTCTGCCCTTTTATCATGCACTTGGCAAGCACTCCACAATCTCATCGTTAATAATGGACTCTAAAATCTTACCAACGACCAAGGTCAGGCTAACCAGCCTATAGCTTCCTGTCTTCTGCCTCCCTCCCTTCTTAAACAGGGATGTTACTTTAGCCATTTTCAAGTTCTCTAAGACCCTCCCTGACTCCAGTGATTCCCAAAGGATCATTAATAAAGTATCTACAATTTTCTCAGCCATCTCCTTCAGGACTCTGGGGCATAGTCCATTTGATCTGAGTGACATATCCACCTTCAGACCATTCAGTTTCCCTAGCACCTTCTCCTTAATGATGGCCGTTACACTCACCTCTGCCCCCTCACTCACTTGAAGTTCTGGTGTGCTGCTTGTGTCTTTCAGTTGGAGTCATAGAGATGTACAGCATGGAAACAGACCCTTCGGTCCAACCAGATCTCCCAACCCAATCTAGTCCCACCTCCCAGCACCCAGCCCATATCCCTCCAAACCTTTCCTATTCAGAAACTCATCCGATGCCTTTTAAATGTTGTAATTGTACCAGCCTCCACCACATCCTCTGGCATATACACGCCACCCTCTGTGTAAAAAAGTTGCCCCTTAGGTCCCTTTTAAATTTTTCCCCCTCACTCCAAACCTATGCCCTCTAGTTCTGGACTCCCCCAGCCCAGGGAAAAGACTTTGCCTATTTACCCTATCCATGCCCCTCATGATTTTATAAACCTCTATAAGGTCACCCCTCAGCCTCCAACAGTCCAGGGAAAACAGCTCCAGACTATTCACTCTCTCCCTATAGCTCAAATCCTTCAACCTGGCAACATCCTTGTAAATCTTTTCTGAACCCTTGCAAGTTTCACAACATGCTTCTGATAAGAAGGAGACCAGAATTGTACACAATATTCCAAAAGCAGCCAAACCACAGTCCTGTACAGCCACAACATGACCTTCCAACTCCTATACTCAATACTCTGACCAATAAAGGAAAGTATATCAAACGCCTTCTTCACTATCCTATCTAGCTGCAACTCCATTTCAAGGAACTATGAAAACTGCACACCAAGATCTCTTTGTTAAGCAACACTCCCCAGGCTCTTAGAATTGAATGTGTAAGTCCTGCTCTGATTTGTTTTCCCAAAATGCAGCACCTCACATTTATCTATATTAAACATCACCTGCCACTCCTTAGCCCATTAGCTCATCTGATCAAGAGTTTTCTGATTCAGTATGTGGATGTACCTACGAGAGAAGGTACAAAACTTGACCTACTCTTGGGAAATAAGGCAGGACAGGTGACTAAGGTGTCGGGGTGGAGGGGAAGCACGTTGGGGCCAGAGACCATAATTCTATTAGATTTAAAATAATGATGGAAAAGGATAGACCAGAGCGAGAAGTTGAAGTTCTAAATTGGAGAAAGGCCAAATTTTTTTGGTATTAGGTAAGAACTTTCGAAAGCTGATTGGGGGCAGATGTTCGCAGGTAAAGGGACAACTGGAAAATGGGAAGCCTTCAGAAATGAGGGCAGAGCAGTAGGTGTGATCTATTAGGATTTCAGTAAGGCGTTTGACAAGGTTCCCCATGGGAGACTTATTAGCAAGGTTAGATCTCACAGAATACAGGGAGAACTAACCATTTGGATACAGAACTGGCTCAAAGGTAGAAGGCAGAGGGTGGTGGTGGAGGGTTGTTTTTCAGAATCCAGAGAAAGTATATTCCTGTCAGGGTGAAAGGAAAGGCTGGTAGGTATAGGGAATACTGGATGACTAAAGAAATTGAGGGTTTGGTTAAGAAAAAGAAGGAAGCATATGTCAGGTATAGACAGGATAGATCGAGTGAATCGTAAGGCCTTGATAAGGTTCCAAATGGTCGGCCGCTCTGGAAGGTAAGATTTCATGGACTCCAATTTAAACTAGCAAATTGGCGACACAGTTGGCTTGACGTTATGAAGCAAATGGCTATGGTGGAAGTATGCTTGTCGGACTGGAGGCCTGTGACTGGTGGAGTGCCTCAGTGATCGGTTCTGGGCCCATTCCTGTTTGTTATCTATATCAATGATTTGGACCAGAGTGCACAAAGCAATGTTAGTAAGTTGCAGATGACACTAAATTAGGAGATATCATTTACAGTGAGGAACATTATCAGAAATTGCAGCAGTACCCTGATCAGCTGGGGAAGTGGGCTGAGAAATGGCAAATGGAGATACGTGTCTTGCATTTAGGAAAGTCAAATCCAGGTAGCAATTTAATGACGAATGATAGTGCCTTAAGGCGTGCAGTGCAACAAAAGGACGTTGGAGATCAACTGCACGGTTATCTGAAATTTGAGTCACGATACACAGGACAGTGAAGAAGGCTGTTGGTACATTGGCCTTCATCAGCACATTGAGTATAGACGTTGGGACATTATGGTGCAGTTGCACAGGATGTCGGTAAGGCTGTATTGGGGTATTGTGTTCAGTTTTGTTCAGCTTGCTCTAGAAAGGATATTATTGAACAAGAAAGTACGCAGAACAAATTTCCAAAGATGTTCCCTGGGCTAAAGGCTCTAAGTTATAGGCAGAGGTTGGACAGGTTAGAACTTATTTCTTTACAATGCAGGAAACCGAGGAGGGTTCTTATATAAGTGTAGCCCTTATAAAATCATGAGAGGTGTGCATGGGGTGAATACTTCAAAATTTGTTCCCAAGGTTGTGGAATCGAGGCCTAGAGGATATGCATTAATGTTTGGAAAGGATAAAAAATATAAAAAAGGAAACTGAGGGGCAACGTTTTTACACAGAGTGTGGTACGCATATGGACGGAGCTGCCAGTGGAAGTGATTGAGGTGGGGAACAATAACAACATTGAAAAGGCATTTGGACAAATACACAGGTAGGAAAGAATTAGAGGGATACAGAACAAGGCCAGGGAAATGGGGTGAGTCTGGATCGACATTTTGGTTGCCATAGACCAGCTGGGCTAAATGGCCAGTCATACAGGCAGTCTCGTGCAATATGACTGTAAATGAGTGTGTTTTGGGGTGAAGACAGGGTGGGGTAGACTGAGAAAAAATGTCATGGAAGGATATGTTCACAGGTTCAGAATGCTGAAATGAAGACATTTCGATAGTATCATGCAACACGTGCCAGTATTTCGAAGAATTATAAGTGAAAGGGATATTGCTGTGCTTTCAGGCGATGGAGAGTTTTGGATGAGCATTTGTTCGGCAGCTTTGTAACTGGGAGTGAGGACAGCAGAGTCTTCAGCTTTGTAACTGGGAGTGAGGACAGCAGAGTCTTCGCCTCACTGGGCTGAACCTAACAAAAACTGTCTCAGTGACATTTTCATTGAGTGTGACAGAGGGGTTGTTTGCACGAGGCCGAGCTAGTTTCCTGGTGCTATCTTACCAAACTCATCTCATTAACTACACATCCCACTCCATGGTGTCCCTCTCATACAATGCCAGCCCGATTCTTCCACCCATCATGACTGGAGGTACTCACAATCGCCCGGATGCCCCTGGATATTCCATAATCCCTGACACTGGTGCCATCTTTAAAAGATCAATGGGCACACGGTTGCATTTTCTCAGTTTGGAGCTGCCCTGGACATTTTCCCCAAGCATTGCAATGAAGGGGAAATTACACTACGGTTTGTCGACAGCAGCACGGAGGTCCTGGTGGATGCGCTAGTACAAAAGGGGACCATTCTCTTCCCAGAGGGGGCCACACTACCAGATCCACCGAGCATGGACTGAGCTCACCATCCAGCTCCGTGCAGTTTCTGGGGTCGGAAGGAATGTCCAGCAAAACAGGACATGCATCACTAAGCTTCCCGACTCTGTCAGGATAATGGTCACCATATTTCCTCTGCTCCCTAACACTCACTGTATATCTGTTATAGCACCGACCCCCGAACAAGGATCATGCTCCATCACTCTCACTATTGCAGGGAGCACCTTCCCTCTCTTTCTCTCTTGCCTTTCTAATGCCCTCCACATAGTTAGAGAATATTCTGCAGAATGTCAGTTATGGAATGTTCCAGGTATTGTTCCAACTTATTCCCAGTTTCAGGAAAACGGCTGTGCCCCAGTGTGGAACACGTAAGAGAATGGAGTAGAGATGTACCTTTTTCAAATCACACACAATTAAAATCCATCATGAGGCCATTCAGTACTTCAAATATGCTCCAACGTTCAATACGTTTGGGGGTGATCTGATGGTTTTCTCAGCTCCATGTTACAGGAATTTCCAGTCATTCAACCCCCAGGTTCCTGTTCCCGAGCAGACGATTCTCAGATACTTCATACCACGGGTTTCTTCTAGCATGTGTTCAGAAGGCATTTCTCATGGACCCGGACTCTCCTTATAATATATTTAATCTGATTTATAAATTCATGCAACAATCAGCATGCTTTCCACAGACCATTCAAAAACATGCACTTATTTTATGGTTATCGATATCTAATCATAATTAGTAATTCTGGTTATTTCACTTGTCTCACCTTATTGTATTCAGTCAAAGGCAGCTTCGAAACACTTGCCTCATTATAAAATATAATTTCTAGCAGATAACATGTTTAACTCGAATCCATCTTTTCCCTTGTCATTAAAATTTCTCTTGCCCTTTTTTGTGACTGATACTGTGTACAATATTACACAGTCTCCCACTCAGTTGGCTGGATGGTTGGTTTGTGATGCAGAGGAAGGCCACCAGCGCAGGTTCAATTCCCCACACTGACTGAGGTTACCATGAAGGGGATGCTCTCTCAACTTCACCCCATCACCCGTGTGGTGACCTTCAACGTAAACCACCATGAGAGTTATTTGGTCTCTCTGATGAGAGTTATTTGGGACTCTAACCTATCAATGTTAGCATTTTAATTTTTTGACAAATTTTTTAATTGAATTAGATATTTTATTATTATATTAAACCAATAACAAAACAACTGAACAGAATAACTGAACAGAATTACACCCATGTGCATGTATATACAAAATAAGTTTATGTCTCTAAACGGACAGAAGAAAAACAAAAATAAATAATAAATAATAAAAAAATAATACGGCTCAGCATAACAAAGTGATAGTTCTCGTTCTTCGAGAGCATGAACTGATACACATTCATACGTTCATAATTCTTCATATGTGATTCATTAGACAATATCGATTGGGCTATATAAAAGCCCTTTTTAGAGTGGCAGATAAGCATGTATCGCGGTAATCCAAAAAGGGTTGTCATATCTTCTATGAATCTCTGCTTTTCGGTGCACCATACTGGTGAGAATGTCCAAAGGGATATTCTCCATGACGAGCTTACAACCACCCAACAGACCCGGAGTTTTTCAGACATCCAACATAAAAGAATATTTTTACTAGCACAGGAAGTATGGGGGAGATACTAAAGGAGTATTGTGCATCAGTATTTACTGTGGAAAAGGATATGGAAGATATAGACTGTAGGGAAATAGATGGTGACATCTTGCAAAATGTCCAGATTACAGAGGAGGAAGTGCTGGAAGTCTTGAAACAGGTAAAGGTGAATAAATCCCCAGGACCTGATCAGGTGTACCCGAGAAATTTGAGGGAAGCTAGAGAAGTGATTACTGGGCGTCTGGCTGAGATATCTGTATCATCGACAGTCACATGTGAGGTGCCAGAAGACTGGAGGTTGGCAAACATGGTGCCACTGTTTAAGAAGGGTGGTAAGGACAAGCCAGGGAACTATAGATCAGTGAGCCTGACGTCAGTGGTGGGCAAGTTGTTGGAGGGAATCCTGAGGGACAGGATGTACATGTATTTGGAAAGGCAAGGACTGATTAGGGATAGTCAACATGGCTTTGTGCGTGGGAAATAATGTCTCACAAACTTGACTGAGTTTTTTGAGGAAGTAACAAAGAGTATTGATGAGGGCAGAATGGTAGATGTGATCTATATGGACTTCAGTAAGGCGTTCGACAAGGTTCCCCATGGGAGATGATTAGTAAGGTTAGATCTCACGGAATACAAGGAGAACTAGCCATTTGGATACAGAACTGGCTCAAAAGTAGAAGACGGAGGGTGGTGGTGGAGGGTTACTTTTCAGACTGGAGGCCTGTGACCAGTGGTGTGCCACAAGGATCGGTGCTAGGTCCCCTACTTTTTGTCATTTACATAAATGATTTGGATGAGAGCATAAGAGGTACAGTTAGTAAATTTGCGGATGACACCAAAATTGGAGGTGTAGTGAGAGGGTTACCTCAGATTACAACAGGATCTTGACCAGATGGCCAATGGGAGAAGTGGCAGATGGAGTTTAATTCAGATGGATGCGAGGTGCTGCATTTTGGGAAAGCAAATCTTAGCAGGACTTACACACTTAATGGTAAGGTCCTAGGGAGGCTCAACAAAGAGACCTTGGAGTGCAGATTCATAGCTCCTTGAAACTGAATCGCAGGTAAATAGGATAGTGATGAGGGCGTTTGGTATGCTTTCCTTTATTGTTCAGAGTATTGAGTACAGGAGTTGGGAGGTCATGTTGTGGCTGTACAGGACATTGATTAGGCCACTGTTGGAATATTGCGTGCAATTCTGGTCTCCTTCCTATTGGAAAGATGTTGTGAAACTTGAAAGGGTTCAGAAAAGATTTACAAGGATGTTGCCAGGGTTGGGGGATTTGAGCTATAGGGAGGGGCTGTTTTCTTTGGAGCGTCGGAGGCTGAGAGGTGACCTCATAGAGGTTTACAAAATTGTTAGGGGCATTGATAGGGTAAATAGGCAAAGTCTTTTCCCTGGGGTCGGGGAGTCCAGGACTAGAGGTCATAGGTTTAAGATGAGAGGGGAAAGAGACCTACGGGGCAACCTTTTCACACAGAGGGTGGTACGTGTATGGAATGAGCTGCCAGAGGAAGTGGTGGAGGCTGGTACAATTGCAACATTTAAGAGGCATTTGGATGGGTATATGAATAGGAAGGGTTTGGAGGGATATGGGCCAGGTGCTGGAAGGTGGGACTAGATTGGGTTGGGATATCTGGTCAGCATGGACAGGTTGTACCGAAGGGTCTGTTTCCATGCTGTACATCTCTATGACTCTATGATTAACAAATTCGTCTCTATCTAAACCCTTAACACTATGTCAGATTAGATTACATTACAGTGTGGAAACAGGCCCTTCGGCCCAACAAGTCCACATCGACCTGCCGAAGCGTAACCCACCCATACCCCTACGTTTACCCCTTACCTAACACTACGGGCAATTTAGCATGGCCAATTCACCTGACCTGCACATCTTTGGACTGTGGGAGGAAACCGGAGCACCCGGAGGAAACCCATGCAGACACGGGGAGAACGTGCAAACTCCACACAGTCAGTCACCTGAGGCAGGAATTGAACCCGGGTCTCTGGCGCTGTGAGGCAGCAGTGCTAACCACTGTGCCACCGTGCCATGTCAGTCCCAATCTATGTTTGGAAAGTTAAAATCCCCTACCATAACCACCCTATTATTCTTACAGATAACTGAAATCTACCTAAAACTTTGTTTTTCAATCTCCTGCTGACTATTAGGGGATCTATAATATAATCCCAGTAAGATGATCATCCCTTTCTTATTTCTCAGTTCCACCCAAATAACATCCCTGCATGTATTTCTGGGAATATCCTCCCTCAGTGTAGCTATAATGCTATCCCTTATCATAAACATCACTTCCCCTCCTCTCTTGCCTCCCTTTCTGTCCTTCCTGTACCATTTATATCCTGGAACATTAAGCTGCCAGTCCTGTCCATCCCTGAGCCACGTTTATGGAATTGCTGTGATATCCCAGTCCCATGTTCCTAACCATGCCCTGAGTTCATCGGCTTTCCCTCTAGGCCTCATGCATTGAAATAATGCAGTTTAATTTATCAGTCCTACCTTGTTCTCTGCTTTGTTCCTGCCTGCCCTGACTGTTTGACTCGCTCCTTTTCCCAACTGTACCCGTCTCAGATTGATCTCTTTCCTCACTGTATCCTGGGTCCCTCCTCCCCCCACCTTACTAGTTTAAATCCTCCCGAGCAGCTCCAGCAAATGTCCCTGCCAGTATATTAGTCCCCTTCCAATTTAGGTGCAATCCGTCCTTCTTGTACAGGTCACTTCCACCCCAAAAGAGATTCCAATGATCCACAAATGTGAATCCCTCTCCCATGCACCAGCTCCTCAGCCATGCATTCATCTATTCTATCCTCCTGTTCCTGCCCTCACTAGCTCATAGCACCGGGAGTAATCCAGATATTACTATCCTCGAGGATGTCCTTTTTAAATTCCTGCCTGACTTTCTATATTCTCTCTTCAGAATCTCATCCGTTTCCCTTCCTATGTCATAGTTCCAATATGTACAATGACCCCCTGCTGGGCCCTCTCCCCTTTGAGAACATTCTGCACACTCCGAGATATCCTTGATCCTGGCACCAGGGAGGCAACACACAATTCTGATTTTTCGCTGCTGGCCGCAGAAATGTTTGTCTGTGCCTCTGACTAGAGAGTCCCCTATCACAATTGATCACTTGGAACCCAACGTACCCCTCAATACATTTGAGCCAGTTTCGATAAAGCCCTCAGCCATGTCTTTCTTCCCCATTACTATTTCTCCAGCCTCATTTTCTTCTCTTGCCTCTCTCTTACCTTTTACATATCTAAACATTTTTGGAATCTCCTTTTCTATTCGTGGCGAGCTTACCCTCATATTTCATTTTATCCTTCCTTAATGCTTTTTTAGTTCTCCTCAGCTGATTTTTAAAGATTTCTCAATCCTCTGGCAAGCTAAGGAAAGTTCCTCTTCTGTAGATGCACTACAGTGTTGTATTCTACACCAATAATCACCAGATAGGCCCAAGCTGAAACAAAGACGATGGAGGACCAGGGTAGTGCATACAACCCTTACCCAATACCACATACTGTTGGAGATAGCAAATCTCACTAAGTTCCAACAGTCGTCATGTGGGAAAGATACCATAATACCAAATTAAGCCATCCAGATAAGAGCAGGAGTGGACCATTCAAACCCTTCTATTTTGGTGGGCCAAACCAAGGCAGGACTTACCCAGTCAATGGTAGGGTCCAGGAGAATCATACAGCACAGAAACAGACCCTTCGGTTTGTTTCAAACCAGTCCATGTTGAACATAATCCCAAACTAAACTAGTCCCGCCTGCCTGCACCTGGCCCATATCCCTCCAAACCTTTCCTATTCATGGACTTATCCAAATGTCTTTTAAACATGGTAACTGTATCTGCATCCAGCACTTCCTCAGGAAGCTCATTCTAAATGCAAACCACCATCTGTGTAAAAGAATTGCCCCTCATCTGTTTTTTTAAAGCATTCTCCTCTCAACTTAATCTTGAAAGCCCCCATCGTAGGGGAAAAACACTCACCATTAACCCTATTTATACACCTCATGATTTTATAAATCTCTATGGGTCAACATAGAACAAAGAGATTTAGGGGTACAGGTTCATAACTCCTTGAAAGTGGAGTCACTGGTAGACAGGGCAGTGAAGGCGGCTTTTGGCATGCTTGCTTTCTTCAGTCAGAGCATTGAGTACAGGCGTTGGGACGTCTTGTTACAGATATACAAGACATTGTTCAGACCACCTTTGGAGTACTGCATGCAGTTCTGGTCACTTTACCACAGGAAGCATATTATTAAACCAGAAAGAGTACAGAAAAGATTAACTAGGATGCTGCCTGGAGTGGAAGGTTTGAGTTATAAAGAGAGGCTGGACAGGTTGGGACGTCTTTCCCTGGAGTGTAGGAGATTGCGGGATGACTTCATATAGGTTGATAAAATCAAAACAGGCATAGATAAAGTGGATTTTCCCCAGGGTAGGGGAGTCTAAAACTAGAGGGCATAGGTTTAAAGTGAGAGGGTAAAAATCCAAAAGGATCCAGACGGGCAACTTTTTCCACACAAAGGGTGGTGGAGGTCTGGAATGGGCTGCCAGAGGAAGTGGTGGAGGCGAGTACAATTTTCTCATTTAAGAAACATTTAGACAGGTACATGGATGGGATTGGTATGGGGGATATGGACCAAATGCAGGCAAATGAGACTAGATTAATTGTGAAAACTAGGCAGCATGGACAACTTAGCCTGAAGGGCCTGTTTTCATATTGTAAAGCTCTATGACTGTCTGATCTGTTCTCCCATTCAATCTCATATTGTTTCTGTAAGAAAAATCTCTAGATAATAGCTCCTATACCTATGCTTTGTGTTTTGCTGTCTAACTTGTTATTTCTACCAACTGGGGTGCCAATTTCCGATGTTGTAACAGTCATGCCACACAAGTGCCAGGCAATGATCATCTCCACCAAAGTATTTCCCTTTGGACGATCAAAAGTATTACTTTTGTTGAAACTCCTTACAGCAACATCTTGAGGGATTGCCTTTGACCAGAAACTGAACTGGACTAGCCATGTACAAAAGCAGGTCAGAGGCTGGAAATTTTGCAGCAAATAACTCACGTCCTGACTCCACCACCTCCAAGGCATAAGGCCAGAATATGATGGAACGTTCCCCACTTTGCAGGGTGGGTACACCAACACTGAAGAATCTCAAAACCATCAAGGTGCCAAGGACACTGATTGGCACCTCAGGCATCAGTGTAAACATTCATGCCATCCATCGCTGGCAACTGTGTGTACCAGCTACAAGATACAATACTACAACTCACCAAGGCTCCTTCAACCATGCCTTTCAAAACTACAACCTCTACCATTTAGAAGGGCAGAGGCAGCAGATACATGGGAAATGCCATTACCTGCAGGTTCCCCTCCAAGCCACTCACATCACGGTTCCTTCACTGTCACTGGGTCAAAATCCTGGAATTTCTTTCCTAACAGCACTGTATGTGTATCTACACCCAAAACACTGCAACAGACCAAGAAGATTATCATCACTGCCTTCTCCAGGGGCAATGAGGGACGGGGATTAAATGCTGGGATGCAAATTAATGTAGCATTATGATGGGGCGTCCCTCATTATAATTACTGTGTCCCTGCCCCAAATTGTAAGGTTCTCTCACAAGAAAGGTAGAAGTGATAGAGGTTCGGCAAAAACTGTGTGAGGCAGCTTAGTATAACATGTACGACAAGAGGAACAGGTAAGTGAGAGCATTGTGCAGGATTGGTCAGGGCTTCATCGCCAAGGTCAAAGCGAGTGACGAACATGTAAATAGGGGGCAGACCGGTCTCTTTGTTATTAGATGAGAGGATGATGACTTAAAGTGATTTACGAACGAAGCAAAAACAGAACTAAAAAGAAACATCTTCATGGAGCAAAGGGTTAGGAGCTGGAATACACTGCCTCAGCGTGTAGTTGTGATGTGGAGGTGCCAGTGTTGGACTGGGGTGGATAAACCCAGAAGTCTCAAAAAACACCAGGTTATAGTCCAACAGGCTTATTTGAAATCACAAGCTTTCAGAGCACTGCCCCCTCATCAGGTGAACTGGAACAGCACTCTGAAAGGTTGTGATTTCAAATAAACCTGTTGGACTATAACCTGGGTGTCATGTGACTTCTGACTTTGAGAGTGTAGTGGAGGGAAATACAAACATGGTTTTCAAAAGAAGTTTGGACCATTATTCAAATGAAGCCAAAATGTGTTGAACAACAGGGGAGCAGCACTCGGTGTATCGATCTTGTAGAGAGCCAGTACAGAGATGTTGGGCCAAATGGCCTCCTATTGTGATGTAACCTTTTTATGTTCCATTCGAGAGGTTTGTGGATCCATTACTCCGCTAAGGGATGTTTGTGCTCGGCATCTCAATTATTTTCAGTTTGGACAAAGATTAAATGTCATTAACTTCGTTTCTCTCACCACAGATGCTGCCCCGACCTGCTGAGTGCTTCCAGAATTTTGTATATTTTATTCATAGTCTTATTAATTACTTTTGCTGAATAAATGAGTGGCTTGAAATCGCAATGTGATATCAGTATTGAATGGATTAATGTACTTGTACAAAATTTGTTTGACTACTATTTCAACTCATGGTAGTTAACATCATCATTCAAAGGGCAATAAAGATTAACAATACCGTATTACCAGTAATATTACTACTATTATTAGAGGAGTTCCTCCAGTCCCACTAGGAACAATGGACAACTGGACTCAGCCATCAATCGGTTTCACTGCAGCGAACATTTTTAAATGCACGGTGCCAATTCTTTTTTGACCAGTCCTGCTGTCATATGCCATCTAGTGGTGCCCACTATGGC
Source organism: Chiloscyllium plagiosum (assembly GCF_004010195.1). Lineage (NCBI taxonomy): Eukaryota > Metazoa > Chordata > Chondrichthyes > Orectolobiformes > Hemiscylliidae > Chiloscyllium > Chiloscyllium plagiosum. Next base: position 8,461,247 of record NC_057749.1, read on the forward strand.
TGGGCCTAAGTCCAAGAGTTGAACAATGTGTCTTGCCCACCATCAATCATCTCTCCATCCAGAGGCACACTTCCCCGTTGCTGATGTTGTCTCTCCACATGTCACCCAGTATCAGACAAAAGTAACACAGATGAAAGACGTCCAACTCACGGGCTACCTTTGCTGTTCTCTTCAATAGATGTCTCACTGGCACAGATTGTGGTTTGTACTACATTGGATGATAGCGGAGAGTGTGATGCTGGAAAAGTACAGCAGGTCAGGCAGCTGGAGAGGAGCAGGAGAATCTATGCTTCAGGCAAAAGCCCTTCATCCGGAATGGGGGGGTTGGGGGCTGATTCCTAATGAAGGGCTTATGCCTGAAACGTTGATTCTCCTGCTCCTCAGATGCTGCCTTTTCCAGCACCCACTCTCTCGACTCAAAACTCCAGCAGCTACAGTCCTCACTTTCACCTACATTGGATGATAGCTGTGTTCATGGTGTCGGATGCTCACACATTGCGGGGTCACTAGAAGATTATGTGGAGTCATAACTGGCTGGTTTGTGATGCAGAAAGACACCATAGCATGGGGTCAATTCCAGCCTCCACTGAGGCTACCATGACGGACTCTTCTTCTCAATTTCTCTCCTTGCCTGAGGCACGGTGACCCGCAGGTTAAACTACCATCTCTAATAAGGGAGCAATCCTGAGGTCTGGTAGGACTGTGGCAACGTCCGACATATTTGGAGCACAAACTATTGAAGTACAAAAATAATTGGCACTGTCCATGCTAAAGTACTAAGGAGTGGATGTAGCAGCTGGCAGAAAGGGCAATTTTGACCATTCTTTTACACTTCTAAATCTGATGCATCTTTATGAGAACAGACAGTGTGCAAGAAGTCAGCATAATTTCAATCAGAAGGTTTTATAAAACTCTTCTTATTAAAGTGCAGAAAAGCTCGATCTGCTCGAAACACTAGAGGGCAAGAGTGCTGCATTTTTCACTCTGATACAAAGGATAAATGGTTCACGACATGATTTGTTTGACAAAGTCTTGTTGTGAGTTATTGCTCTGCTTCTTAAAGGTAAATTGCCAAACACAGTCTCGCAGAGAATTCATTTCTCTCAGTTGTATTTTTCAAATGCTCTTCTCTTTCAATTCAAAAACAATATCAAGTCAAGAAAAAGAGATGTACCATTTGACAGCACATGCAATGGTATAATGGAGAAACTCCAAGGCAGTGTTTGAGACCTGACTGAAACGTAAGGGCATGGATAGACAGCCACTTTGCTCAGTGACACTGTCTGCACATTTCCAAATATATCGTAACAATTAGAAATCCCTATTATGGGTAAGACAGGAACATTCTTCATTATAACCAAACCATTTAATGAAGACAGAAAAAAAACGGAGCATTCAAGAGGAGAAACTAGGACTGGCACAACTTATAATTACATGCTACTGCACACCTGGGTACTAATTTTATTTAAAGGCAAGTTAATGACATTGTAAAAATAGCTCACAGGAATTTGGCACAATAGCAGATATTCCATATGGTAAATAAGTGATCATTTGATGGTACCTCCCAAACCCACTATCTGTACCACCTCATACATGGGCAGCAAGTGCATGGGAGCACCACTACTTTCTAAGTCATGCATCATTCAGTTTGGTCACCCGTCAGCTGCTCTTCGTAGTTATTGGACCAAACTCCTGGGACTTTCTACTCAACATCACCACTAAGACTGTCAGAGTGATTCAAGAATGTGGCTCAAACACACCTTCTCAAGGGGAAACTAGGGATGGGCATTAGAAATTAGATAAGTTAGAATTCGATAAAATCTCAAGCAAGCATGGGATAGTGGCCACTCATTTACAGGGGTAAGCAATGGCCTAATGGTATTATCACTGGACTATTAATCTAGAGACCCTGATAATGTTCTGGGGACCCAGGTTTGAATCCTGCCATGGCAGATGGTGGAATTTGAACTTAACAAACAAAAATCTGGCATTAGGAGTCTAACAGTGACCACAAAAAGCCCTTATTGGAAAAACCACCTGGTTCACTAATGCTCTTTAGGAATGGAATCTGCCATCCTTACTTGGTCTGGCCTAAATGTGACTCCAGACCCACAGCAATGGGTTGACACTTGAACCTTGCAGCTCAGCAGAAAGTTATTTCCAGACGTTTCATTACCCTACTAGGTAACATCATCAGTGGGTCTCATGCAAAACAGTGCTGAAAATACCTGCTTTCTATTTATCTGTTTGGGTTTCTTTGGGTTGGTGATGTTATTTCCTGTGGTGAAGTCACTTCCTGTTCCTTTTCTCAGGGGGTGGTAGATGGGGTCTAACTCGATGTGTTTGTTGATAGAGTTCTGGTTGGAATCTATGCTTCTAGGAATTCTCATGCATGTCTTTGTTTGGCTTGTACTAAGATGGATGTGTTGTCCCAGTCGAAGTGGTGTCCTTCCTCGTCCGTATGTGAGGATACTAGTGAGAGGGGGTCATGTCTTTTTGTGGCTAGTTGGTGTTCATGTATCCTGGTGGCTAGCTTTCTGCCAGTTTGTCCAATGTAGTGTTTGTTACGGTCCTCGAACAGTATTTTGTAAATAACATTAGTTTTGCTTGCTGTCTGTATAGGGTCTTTCAAGTTCATTAGCTGCTGTTTTAGTGTGTTGGTGGGTTTGTAACCCGCAAACCTACCAACACACTAAAACAGCAGCTAATGAACTTGTAAGACCCTATACAGACAACAAGCAAAACTAATGTTATTTACAAAATACCATTCTAGGATTGTAACAAACACTACATTGGACAACAGGCAGAAAACTAGCCACCATAATACATGAACTCCAATTAGCCACACAAAGACATGACCCCCTCTCACTAGTATCCTCACATACGGACGAGGAAGGACACCAGTTCGACTGGGACAATACATTCATCCTGGATAAGCCAAACAAAGAAACACACGAGAATTCCAGAGCTGCTGAGTTTTTTCCAGCAGTTTCTGTTTTTGTTACTAGTTTAGTTTTACCTGGAGTATGATGACCATTTCTGGGTGCAGCATTTTAAGAAGACTGTGAAGGGGCCAAGTGTCTACCTTCATTTCTAATACATATTGCAGAGGGTGCAGGAGGGTTACAAGACGGTAGTGGTACAGTGGCTCAGTGGTTAGCACTGCAGCCTCACAGTGCCAGTGTCCTAGGTTCGATTCCACCCTTGGGGGACTGTCTGTGTGGAGTTTGCACATTCTCCCCGAATCTGCGCGGGTTCCTTCCGGGTGCTCTGGTTTCCTCCCACTGTCCAAAGGTGTGCAGGTTAGGTGAATTGGTCATGCTAAATTGTTCATAGTGTTCAGGAAGGTGTAGGTTAGGTGCATCATTCAGGGGGAATGGGCGTGTGTGGTTACTCTTCGGAGGCTCGGTGTGGGCTTGTTAGGCCGAATGGCCTGTTTCCACACTGTAGGGATTCTATGAAGACAAGTTTCTCGGGTGAGGAACTTCAGATTAGAGAATGTGGGACTACTCGCCCTTGAGAAGGCAGTGCAGAAATAGATTGAAATATTCAATTCATGGTGAATCTGGACTGAGTAAATAGGGAGAATGTTCCCCTCATGTGAGGATTAAGAGAAAAGGAGAACAGATTTAAAATGGTTTGTAAAAGGAGAAAAAATAAAACATTTTCACGTAACAAGTGGTCTAATTTAGAGTGTACTGCTTCAGAGTCTGATTGAGTCAGGCTCGATTCAGGTATTCAAAAAGGGATGTGAGACTGGCATTTGAAAAGGATGAATGGGGAGGCAATGGCCTCATGGTACTGTGGCTGGTTGTTAATCCAGAGACCCTGGTAATTTTCTGGGGACCTGGGTTCAAATCCTCCGATGGCAGATAGTGGAATTTGAATTCAATGAAAAAATCTGGAATTAAGAGCCTCACCATGACCATGAATACATTGCTGATGATCAGGAAAACCCTTCTGGTTCACTAATGCTCTTTCAGGGAAGGAAGCTGCCATCCTTACCTGGTCTGGTCTATATGTGACTCCACAGCAATGGGGTTGACTCTTTGACTGCCCTCTGGGTAATTCTGGCCTGGCCAGTGGTGCCCACGTCCCATGAATGAATGAAAAAGAAACATGTGCAAGGTCACGGCTGGGAGCAGCAGAACTATGCTCAGAGAGCTGGCATAAACTCGATGAGCCGAAAGGCCTCCTTTGCCGACTTGTAACAATTCTGAGATTCTATGGATGCTTTCCAAACACAGCAGTTCAGCGATCCCAACCCAAGATTCCAGCTAGCACATTAAACGGACCTCAGCCTTAGCCTTTCTGAGGCACATGACTTGCTGCACAGTAAACATGGGAGACATAATAATCCCTGCATCTGGCAAGCACAAGGCAGGCTCAAGTCTTTTAAAGCATTGTTTATTTTAATTTGCCATACCAATAACATACAAAAAATAAATGCAATTTAATAAAATGTAGTTAACTCTATGTATTGCACAGAAAGAATATTTAGTCTTTATATTTTGCATACACTGTGTAAATTGAAAACTTAAAGACAGCTTAAGAATTAGATGGCCATGTGGCCCAGTGCATTTTCACAATCCATTGTAAGTTCCAGAAAACACAACACAACACACAGGTCACATTCAATGTTAACTACATCTTCACTGCCCATATTCTCAGAAACGTGATGGGCAAGCTAGTGTATCGAACATTAAACTTCTTTCCATACGAATTTTTTAAGCTTCCCTTTTCTGAGTTCTTTGAAAGATGACATTTAACTTGGAGTAGGCGTACAGCAATGCAGTTGTTCAGGCAATTAATTCAAACTTATCTTCGCAATTACTGCTGAAGCTGAATACAATTGTGTCACTTTCCTGAGAAATCATTTCTACTTCTGGCCAGAAAGAACATGTTACTATATCCCTTTACTGTATAATGAGCCTGAGAGTTGCAGCTCCCCAGTTGAATTATGAATTAAATACACTTAACAGCCATGCATATTGGATGCTATAGTGTATTTTAGCAAGGGCCTCCCTAGCATATTTGTAATATTTCTCCTTCTGTACAATAAAATCCACAGCCTGTCTAGAGACATGTGGATAACAACATTAATAATTGACGATAGTGATTACCAGACAATCAGTGCTCCAATCAGACTCGTTTTCTTTAGCAGCATGTTTCATTTTGGCTGAAACTGCTGATCCTAACTCCTGCCAACCACTCCTCTCCCCACCAAATTTAATCTGAAAAGGCACCACTAACTCCTATGCTTAGTGTATCACAATAAATGCAAGAGACCTGCACATACAGATGCATATTGAGAATGCATCCAACACCACACTACACCTAAACAAGAGTATGCAATCATCTCCAGGATAAAGATTCAACTGCAATTAAGCACAGATGAATTCAGCTACAAGATGTACGAAGTAACTGTCCCAGAAACGGGGCAGCTCATAATCCAACCCCGAGAAATGTAATCATCAAAAAAAACTTGCCAGAATCATAATGTCTTTAATCGATAGTGACCACAAAGATTGAGAGATTTCAGCAGTCTCTCCTCAGAGGTTTAGAGTACAGCATTAAATAGATAAGTTGATGTGGATGAATTAATTGAGAAAATTATTAAACTTCATCTCACATTTCAGTAGAACAAAGTTGGATTTAGTTTGGAAAATATTGAATAATACCCCTTCTCCAACATCATAGCCTTCCAACACCAGGTTTGAATATTCCTCGACGGTGATCTTAACTATTAAATATAATGAACTAAATTACAGCAGGTACCAGCCACCATAATAAACAGCAATTGGTAAACAGAATTAAAGTTTAACTTTATTTATTACAAAATGTTTTGCTACTCCTGAGCAAAGCAATTAAATAGAATTAATGGACATTAAAATAATTTTATAGACCTTTGCAACATCTCACATGTATATCCAAGTGGTGGGAAGTTATATAGTGTTGAGATTTTTACTCCAAAGCTTTTTGAGTTCTCTGCCTTTCCCCATGTTTCTACTTTGCACTAATATTTACAGTGTAACCTCAAAGCTAAAGAACCAAGGTGCTGACTATTTTATTATCAAGGCTGTGTGATGCTGATTCATTTAATTTCCCTTATGGTTTAAACATTAAATGACTTCCAGTTTACTAACTATTCACTCTTTAATTAGTCACAAATATATGAGCAGCTGAAAGCCACAATTTAAGATGCTCAAACACAATAACGCCAGGTTTATATTCTGCTTAAAGACACAAGTAACTTTGGTAACTTATAAGCAAACTTCCAAAGGAAAATCAGAAGTACTAACAGAGCTGGACCAAAGAATTTTCAAAAAATTAAAAATCCAGACTTCACATCAGTGACATAACTAAATCTGAACAAACTGAATGAGAAAGCAAAAATAAAAAACAAATAAACGACACATCCTCAAAGCAAGGAGGACCAAGATGCATATTTCATAACTGTCCAGTCTGTTAATAAATGCTCCATTAGGTCTCTGGAGAAAGGAGAGGACTGACAGGTAGTCAAAGTGTAAGAGACCAAACTAGTCTAACTCTAAACAAACTTCTGGACCCTCTCCTAGCTCAAAACAGGCTGAATCTTCATAAAGAAATGTAAAAGTATGTAATGGATGTTTTAACCCAAGAGTGATCTGGGGAAGACAGCAGATGGCCGAAGAGAGTGGCAATATCCCACTACAGGATACAGACATGGGCAGTCATTGTACAGACAGGTGTGAGTAGCAAGTGCATCTCACTACAGACAGTTCAATTTTGTTTGGTTCAAGTTCAACATTTAAGCAAAAGCGCATGTAAACACAATGCATTGAGATAAAGAACTGATATGAAGGCAAGAATTAAAGTGCATCTGATGTTGCTGCATGCAAACTAAACATACCAGACATAAATACTCCAAGTACCTCAGAAAAGCCCTTTTCCTAACCAATCAGTTGTAGTACTTAATATGGTGGGATTGCAAAATCTGATCTCTTTGAAATCACAGTCGTCTCTTACTTTGTGGCTAATTCAATGTAGTATCCATTATTGAAATAAATTGTTCTAAAATCATTAAACATGCTTATGGATTACAATAGAATCGAGTAACCAGCCTAGATAAACTGCTCATTATTTTCCCATTACCATTTAATATACATCATGTCACTGTCATATGAAATAAGATTGGACATATCACTAGGTACACCCATAAAATCCCAATCAATTAGACTGCAATCAAACGAGCGGCCTCAACCCCTCTCCTCAACATTTAATTTGACAAATTACTATTAAGAGCAAGTAATCTGCTGTTATCCAAAAGTCAGCCAGCTCACTGCACCTTCCATTGGTAAGTAATGGTAAATGGGTTGCAAAACACAATGCTTACGGTAGCCAAACGATGCTGCGCTGTGCCAAAATTTACACAAAGTTTACCTTCTGTCTGGCTCCCTCTTTCATACCATGAGCTTAGCAAGAATGGCGAATAAGCAGTTTCCCGATTCCCTGTAATTAGCAGTCCAAGTATTACTTACAATAAATGACTTCCTTCCATTTTCTCACACACCCATTCTACTCTCTCCGCCATCCCATCATCCTCTGCAGGAACAGCTACAATGTTTTCATCCCCTTTAATGGATAGCATGTCAAAAAAAACCCTGAAACTTATTGAAACGGGCCAGAGGGAAAAAACAGTGTGCTAATCAACAGAAACATTTTCTAAGCATAGGGCCCAGGTACTAAGTGTCCAAAATTATTCAAAAGGTTCTAATTTAGCTTCACAATATTTTGGAACTAAACATTAATACTGTCAATAAGAAATCTTTGTTCACGTCAAAATAAGAACAAATTCTGATCATACCTATGTAGTGTCAACTCAATCCAAACTGAGCGTTGTTTAGGTGATGCACTGTATAAGCTACGGCATCATCAAATGCTAATGTTCAATGCATATGATCTACATATAAAGACTGCAACTCAGGGCAGATTTTAGCCATTTTCCTCAGCTTCATTTCAGTATCCCACCACTGCCTGATGACAGAAAATAAACCTGAAAGGAATTTTTTTTTTTCTCAGATTTGCTACAACTCCCCCAAAGCCCAGCCCTCTCAGCAATGCTGTTTGCCCATCAGAAACGTAAGCTAGTAACATAACTACTGCCCTCACCATGCTTCATTCCTAGCTTGCCCACTAAATTTACTCATCTGTGGAATAAAATGGTCCTGTCCTTTAATATGCCAATCCTGAAGACATCCGTGCAAAATACCATTTTCCAGCATCCGTTGTAAGCCTATGGAATTGGAACCAGCACTTTTAAAGTTACATAGAAGCACCCCACTCTATGACCAAACTGCACAATTTCACTGCCAACCTCTGTGTGTAGTCCCACTCTACTCTAGTATTCAGTTTTCTCTGTTTTGAAAGGTTCCCTTCCTTTGGATTAGTGAATAAAGAAGGGAAAGATCAATTAAGCTTGGGTGTGAATTTCAAGCCAGCATTAGGTAATAATAACTTTGTTACGCTACTGGCAAAATGAGTAGTGTAATATAGAGAAATTAGTAATAGCTTTTAAGCTGTCATCTCAGGCCTAATTTCAGTTATAAATGGTATTTGATTTAAGGGGGTTAGGCCAAATTTAATGAAAGTGATTAGCAGTTGCAATGACCCAAATAATATTTTTAAACAGGATCCTATCATGCTAATGTCTTTTCTCAGTTTATAATCTCTTTTAAACAAGTTCAGCCAAAATATATATATACACAATATATATATTAAAAAAATTTAATTGCCTAAAATGGAATTATCTTTCGACATGGTAGTGGGGGTGGCAATAACTACTGGACAGTACAAGAACTTTCTGCCTGGCAACAAGCGCAGGCTGACGAGGTAACAGGCTTAGGAGGAATGAGGTCGAGATCTTCATCGTCCGGTATTTCGTCCAGATGATAACCATCTTTCAGGAGCTGCCGGTTCAGGTCCTGATTAACTTGCTGCTGGAAGAGAGAATGGCCAAACAGAAGTAAAATAGGGGATCAAACACAATATCGCACACACAGCAAGGGCACCTCAAAGTACAGCAAAAACTATACACCTCAAATACCACAATGTCGGAGTACTAATGCTGTAAATAAAAGATGACAGTGGTGCGTGTACTCTCCACATTATGATTCTATTAATTGATGTGTTCTTTTATATTGATGTCAGGTGGTGCATAGATGTTTCTAACATGGATATTTTGAGGTATTTTGATGTCTCAAAGCTTCACTTGTTTAGGGCTTACTGGTTAGGCATACCTCTTGATTATTCGGAATATTTGATTAACTTCCTGGTCCTATAAATGCCAGTTAATAAAGCGTTTGTTACAGTAAGGGACCAAAGGGGAACTGGAAGATATCTGCATCTTGATTCTAACTATCTGAGGGGTGATATACAGATATGAGAATGTTGACGAATTTTTAATTCCATATTTAAAATGTTCTGCCATCTCACTGATCTACCCCTCAAAAGCAGCTCAGGATGTGGTAAGGATGCATGCAGCTGCCAAACATGTGCCAGAGTGACTGAGCTTTTCAATTTACCCTTGCATGAATGCCATTTACATGCCCCTGCACTGCTTTATCCAGACTGCAACCTCCAATTTGTTTCTCAAATGTTACATTTGCGTTTCAGATATTTGCTTTTCTTTTGCATTCCTGGTGGTTTACCTTTTGATGCAAATTTAACATGGCGACCACAAAAAGCGTGTGTGGAAAAAAGCATTAACTTTCAGCTCCACTCTACAGCCCATTGGGTGCAATGGTCCTGAAAGCAACACTGGAATAGCACTGGTGGCAAGTAGCACTGTAAACACATCTGGGAGCTCCCTGTAACACCTCACAACCAGCTCAATTAATAAAGTAAAATAAGTGCATGGGTCAGCTCACCTCTGCAGAGGAATAGCCTGATGAGGAATAATACTTAGACTCAAATTCACCATCACTGGAAAAGAGCAGAGAGAGATGAGCTTGCAGTGTGAAAGATTTAATAAAACAACTTATATATGGCTTTCACAATCATAGATTACAAATAGTCTTGCTCATTAAAAAAACCTGCAGTCACCGTTTGAAAATAAGAAATGCATCAGCCAACTTACACACAGCAAGCTCCCACAAAAGGAAGTATAAGGACCAGACTTTATTTTCTTGTGACGATGAAGAGATGAAGAGACAAATATTCACTAAAATAACAGGGATAATTTCCCAGCTGCTCGTCAAAATAGTGCCATGGGTTGTTTTAAGTTCAACAGAGAGTGCAGATGGGCCTTTATTTAACATTTTACCAAAGAATCAGCACAACCAGCACTGCCCTGGAGTATCAGGTTTGTATTTTTTTGTGCTGAAGTGGGACTTGAACCCACATCATCTGACTCGAAGACAAATCGAGTCAAACCTGGCACCACTAAATGACACTGTTCAATAAATATTTCTGGCTTAAAATGTTATTGAAAATATTCCCATCTCTGTACAAATTTTGCTACAAAATTGATGGTTTTAAATTATAAAAATATATCTGCTGCAGGAACTTGCAAAGCAAATGTTGCTTAAGTTTACATCAGTGGAATGAACACGTCTGTCAAAGCTTTAATAAATGTTATGAAGGAAATTTTCAACAATGCTCCAGCAGCCTGAAGCAGTACTTCACAGCAGGAATTAGCAGCAATCAAACACAGCATAGATCTCTGTCCTGCATCAAGCTTTGATCATTTTAATGAAACTTTCAAAATTAAATATTCAGTGATTTGAGGGGATTTTCAGAGCCCAGTAATACAATGCTGAAGTCAAATACTGCATAGGTGCTATGTAAGGTTTTATAGAATTTTTAAAAATTACATCAGGGGTTTTTATTAATCAGTATCAGAATATAAATTGATATTCTATTTCACATAGTCCTAATGGCAATGGTCCATATTTCAGCAATACAGGTCATGCTCCCCTTATCCATATGGGATTATCTGATCCTAGGCAAGACGTCTGGTATAAACCTAGGATCAGAGGAGAATATATTAAAAAAAACGGCAACAGTCCTGCTTGATACTGAATCGGGCTGAAATTGAATGCAGACAGGGCAGGGCAAGACAAGACACTTACTTTAAATTAATTCCTTCATGAGATTTGTTGCCCTTCCCCAGTTTCACCTGAGAAGGTAATATTATGCCCTTATGGTATATTCAGCTACCCCAAACCCATTGTTGCCCCAAAACAGGCCTTTTTATTTTAATTGAACAAAATCTTTTAAAACTAATTTACCTAGATAACACGGTTAACCAGTGCATTGGTGTGGTGTGGTTCCAAACTAGTTACTGATTTTGCTGATTTACACTACACTCCACGAGACACTTGACCACATCCAGTCTGGCTTGATGCAAACTGCCCATAGCCCAAACAAAAATCTCAAAAATACACAAGTTGAGCCCCAAGGGTGCTAGATGTGAGGACATGTGCTGACCAATCAGCTTACTGACAGTACTGTCATAAAGACTTCCAGAAACAACTTTAGGAGGACATCCTGATACTTGCAGACCTGCAACCCTGTGAAATAACCAGTCCATTCAGGCATAGGAAGAGGCTAAAGTGTCCAAGTGTAGAGAATTCATTAGTAAATAGGTCCTGAAACATTCTGCTACTAGTTCTGAACCAGAATTCAGTGGGCTATAAATCTGGCCGATAGTTCTGATCCTCTCACATACATTTTAAAATGACCATTTAATCACTTCTCAATTTAGCTAACCATATTCTCTTTCAAGCTGGGTGGTGCACATCATATGGATCTAGCCTTTCATTTAGAATTCTCAATCCATAAAAAGACAACAAATCGATGGTTAGGATCGAATCCTTACCTGTCAGACTCTAAGGAGACTAAAGATTCATCCGGATTTTGTTTCAGGGCAGAGTAACCTTTATTGAATTTTACTAATCTATAATGAAAGAAAGGGCAAACAGAATTAAGCTGAAATTAAAAGTATTAATTGAATACAACTGATATCTCTCCCATTACTCAGCTTGCAGATGGTGAGTATGGTGTTTAGCTGTCCCTGTTCTAACAGTACAAGGGAAAACAAGTGTCAATTCTAGGGTAGGTACAACACTGTCTTTCTGTAATATCGTTTTTAGAAGTGTAGAAACACCTCTGCAGCCAAGAAAGATGTCACCATTGCACCATCAGCCGCTGATTTCAAAGGGCTTGGAACATGACAGCTTTGAAAGCGAAAAGAAAACCTTGGAATCCTTCCAGCTGGAACTGGGAGTGGGAATGCTGCTGCATTTTGAATCGAAATCCAGGGATATATTTGAATTTAGTTAATAATGTTTGGAGTTGTCCTTTTCATAACTTTACTGAGCTTCCAGTCCAGTTTTGTCTAATGTTAGAGACAACAGGCGGAATTGCTATTTGAACTAGTCACTAACTTTAAATGAGAGCAATACAATCAAATTTTGAAAATTCAACTTCAACAGATGATGGGAAATTTAAAATTGAAAAGTTTGAAAAATCATGTGAAATTTAAAATCTGGTTGATTTAAGTTTATACATGCATTGCAGCAGGTCGGCAAAAGCTGATTAGAATGGAGAAAAGAACATGCCTGATTTTGGATCAGTCATAATTTGCAAGATACGATTAATCCTAACCAGAAATTAATTGCAATGAAAAACGTTGACAAAATAAAATAAAAATGAAAAAACAATGGCTTACCACTTATAACAATGAACACTGCAAAAGTCATCAGGTGACAATGAAAGCTTATCACTTGGAACATGTCTAAAAACCTCTTGATGAATGGTTGTTTAAAATCATTTCATTTAATATTACAGGAAGATACCCAAATGAAGATGTCCTCTGGTCCTGTTCTTGCTGGAGTCCTTTGAGATCGCTGCCCCATCTATTTGGAGCCAATAACTGCAGATATGGAAGAATGCAAATCTGTTGCTGAGTTTAAACTGCAAATTCCTGTAAAGTGCGTGCGCGGAACTATTCCTCAATTTGAATCAATTTGATTCCTACATTATGTGGAGGACTCCAATATAACCAACACATATCTGTTACGTAACACAAATATCAGGGGGGGGCATCCTCCCTAGAGGAAATGTTAATATGTAGGATCAAAATATTTCTAGTCTCAACTTCAGTCACCTTACAAAGAGTCTTATGACGCAGTAATAGTGTCCCTACGGCTGAACCAAAAGACCTAGATTCATGTATCGCCTGCTCCTGAGGTACATTATAACATGTCTGAATAGGTTGATTAAAATATCTACATACAGTCAAATTATGCTTACTGCAACTCGAGGGGACGGAAATGAGTGAAGGAGTAAATACGGTCACTTGTAAATGTGTGACTATGACGAAGCAGATAAGTGTGACATCTGGAACACTACAGATCAGGAACTATCTTAACAATCTCATCTTATAGCAGCTTCAGAATCAAGCTTAAGTCATTAGTAACAGTTCTTCGAAACAGCTGAGTTTGTAACTTTCTCTGACCCAGGAAAGTGATAAAGGCTAACTTGCTTCAAGCTCATTCTATTTTATGCATCAGGGCCATTGATGGAAATTAACTATCCACATCCTCTGTATGACACAAAAGTTGAAAAACTTACTGCACCAAGATTTTCATGCAAGTTTCCTCTAATAGCAAATGTTAATACTGCAAGAATTGCATTTGCTCAGTTCTGAGCTCTTTGTAAATTTCTGTTTTACACAACAGCTCATGAGGAAGAATGTACTGGCTTTCCCTTTTTGTCCTCTCCCTTTCACTCATCTCCTAAAGCAGATGCAGGACGGACGCTCCCAATTGCAAGGGAGTTCAGGGGTCACAGTCTAACAACATGGGGTAAACCATTTGGGGCACAGATGAGAAATATCTTCATCCACAGTCTGGTGAATCTGTGGAAGTCGCTACAAAAGAAAGCAATTGAAGCCACAACAATGTATGATTTCAAGAAAGAGTTGGATATATTACCTGGAGCTAAAGGGATTAAAGTATATGAATGAAAAGCAGAAACAGGCGATTGAGTTAGGTGATCAGCTGTTATCATAATGGATGACAGGACCTACTCTTGCTCCTATTTATTATGTCTCTCACTGAGAGATGACTGCACCTTTGCCAGCGCTGTCTTTTCAAGCTAATTTTGCATCCTCATTCTCCATAATGGGATGCCTCATAGATCTTCCAATTGTATCTTTTCCTTAATGATTTAACATTAATGTGCTTGTACTAAACTGATTTAATAGATTGATAACCTTTCCAGAGGTGCTATAGTTAAAACCTATCGCAATATTGAAGCACATTTAGAAAAAGGTGTCACTGGTTACCTATTTATTTATATATCAAAAATCCTGCACAATACATCCATTCTTGCAAGCATCACAGTTCCCTCTTAGCCTACCTTGCTGCTGTAAAACAGATGGGAGGTTTACAAGCTGTTCCTAATACAGGCATAGAGTAGAAAAGCAGGAAGGTGGTGCTGAACTTGTACAAATCACCCATTAAACCTCAGTTGGAGTTTACAGTTTGGCACTAGATTATGGGAAGAACATGAACAAATTGGAGAGTGTGCAATTTATAAGCACAATTTCAGTGGATGAGGAACCTCAGTCATGAGAACAGGGTGAAGTTGGGACTGCTCTCCTTGGAGAGAAAAAATAGCTAAGACAGATCTGATAGATATTGTCCAAAATGATGAGCGGACTGGATAGAACACTCAGGGAGAAACTGTTCCTGCTTGTAAAATAAACAAGAACAAAAGGGCACAGATTTAAAGTGATCTGTGGGGAGGAAGAACTTCTGGACAGGTTGGGACTTCTTTCCCTGGAGTGTAGGAGTTGAGGGTGACCCTCAGAGGTTTAAAAAGTCATAAGGGGCATAGATAAAGTGAACAGCAAAAGTCTGTAGGGTGGGGGAGTTCAAAACTAGGAGGAGGAATTTTAAGGTTAGAGGAGAAAGATTTAAAAGGAACTTAAGGGGCAATTTGTTTCACACAGAGGGTGCTCGTATATGGAATGAACCGCCTGAGGAAGTGGTAGACGCAGATACAGTTACGACATTTAAAAGACATTTGGACAGGTACGTGAATAGGCAAGGTTTCGAGGGTTAAGCGTCAAGGGCAGGCAAATGGGACTAGTTTAGTTTGGGAAACCTGCTCGGCATGGACAATTTGGACCAAAAGGTCTGCTTCCGTGCTGTGAGACTAACTCTAGAGCATAGAATACACTGCCTCAAAGTGTAGTAAAGGCAGGTTTAATTGAGGCATTATTTGGATAAAAATAGTGCCTAAGAGTATGTGAGAAAAGGAGATTGACACTAGATAATGCTGCTTATTTTAAGAGCTGGTGCAGGCACTATGGGGTAAATGGCCTCTTTCTGCACCGTAAGACTTCTGTGATTCTGTGAATGTCAGGCAATCTTCATTAAGATCAACTTCAATTTAAATAACGTTGTCAGGCTAAGCTCCTCCTCACCCCATGATGGTGGGCTGAGAACTGTTCTGTTTTGCAAAGTTAGTGCGCAAGTCGCATTAATCAGTGTTGCTAAGCAAACTACACACTACACCTACAGCATCAGTTATGTGATTACCAGCCCCAACATGATGAACTAAACAAAAACAGAAATTGCTGGTGAGACCCAACAGGTCAGATAGCAGCTGTGGGAAGAAAATAGAGTTAACGTTTCAAATCTGGTGACTCTCAATGGTAAGAAAGGTGTTCTTCTGTGCTCTAACCTTTATGGGCATCATGAAATGCTTTGCTGCATTAAACATATTAAAACTTGCATTCATTTAGAAGGTCCACAAAACTGAAGAAAAAGGCAAACTCAATATAGATTTGTTACCAGGAAATTCAGCTCACATTTACACTCTCGTTGTAATCTCAGTGCAACATGGACACAGCTACATACGGACACTACAAATTAATAACCCAAAGTCACTGCTTCACCTGACTCTGAATAAAAGACAATGAGAGCTTCTCTCTTCAGGGAAAAGCTAACCCAAATAAACGCACAAATCCATTGAAAATGTAGCCCAAGAGATGCATACATTTGTAATCTTGAAGCTCATTGTCAATTATACAATCTTACTTTGCTGTATAAAGCATTTTGCTTAATTTAATATTCTTAAAGTCTCAGCAAAGATCACTGGCAAATTCAGCAGTCTGCAGAGACTCCCACACTCAGGATCAGAAGCAAAACCAAATGAATTGTTGACCACCAAAACACTTTAATATTTACATACTTAACCACCGCAAGGCAGTACAGCTAATTTTGATTCTTTCGCACTAACCACAATTGCTAATACCAATAAAAGTTAGAGCCAGGTCTTCAGAAATGAAATCAGAAAATACTTCTCTGTGCAAAGGATGATAGAAGACTGGACTTTTCCACAAACAGTAGTTGTTTACTAGATTAATTGTCAATTTTAAATCTCTTATGGACAGGACTATGCTTATCCAAAGCTTGCAAAGATTATGAGGCAAAGACAGAAATGTGAAGTTAGGCTTCAGGTCAGTCATGAGCTAATACAATGGCAAATCAAACTTGATGGCCTTTTCCTCTCCCTTTGTACCTCTTGGGCTGAATGGCGAAAGTGAGGACTGTAGATGCTGGAGATCAGAGTCTAGATTAGAGTGGTGCTGAATAAGCACAGCAGGTCAGGCAGCATCCGAGGAGCAGGAGAATCAACGTTTCGGGCAAAGCCCTTCATTAGGACTGAATGGCCTACATATTGATTCTATACAAATTGGAAAGAAACTGTGAAAATGTTATAATTTTAAATTTGATATATTTTTTAAAATCTCCAATAACAATGCAAAGTTGGCAGAATGAGACTCCACATTCATTTATGCAGGTTGGCACAATGACCAAAATGAGGTACATCACAGCCATTGGTCTTGGCTACATTTGAACACAAGTCCAACAAGTGAAAACCAACAAGTGCTCAACATTGACCCAAGCTGCGGTGCAAAACGGCCCTTTCTTTTTAGAAAGGAGACTTTAAATAGGAGATATGTTCCACCCAGAATACAAACTCCTGCGAGGACACAAGGATAAGGGCTGTGCAGGAACAAAGCAGAATTACTAACCTTTTTGTGCCCGACTTAGGCTGGTGCAAAATCGGTCCACCACCTATTCCTTTCTTCTTCAGGGCTTTCTTGGCTAATTCCCGATGCTTCTCTATGAGGATCAAAATACAGTAGAATTTAATTTGGAGGAAGGTAAAAGCAAGTATAAAGTTAACAAGACTTGAAACTCAAAAGAATTCAATGCAGGGAAAACCAAGTTCTAAACAGGGTGGAACAAAATAACTGAGCAACTCTCATTCTGAACAGATCCATTTTAGCAGTCCAAGGCTAAAATCACTGAATCCAGAGCAAACATTATTTGATCATTCACACACTGTTTTGCATGACTGATGTCATGCTGACAATAAGTAAACTTTGAACAATGGTATTTTTGAAGCTTTTGCTGTGAATGAGTTCAATCCTTGACCTCTGGTAACAAAAAAAGTAACTCCCTAAGTAGCATTGGACAGATTCACAATCTTTTTGTTTCCCTTCACTAACTTGTTTTCTTTTAATCGGACAGTTCAATAGCCTTGCTCTCTCAGCACTCAAGATGACAAGTTCATTTGAATAACCATCAGAAAAGTTTAATCAGATCAGATCAGATTCCCTACAGTGCGGAAATAGGCCCTTCGGTCCAACAAGTCCACACCGACTCTGCGAAGAATAACCCACCCAGTCCTATTTCCCTCTGACTAATGCGACTAACACTATGGGCAATTTAGCATGGCCAATTCACCTAACCTGCACATCTTTGGACTGTGGGAAGAAACCAAAGGAAACCCACAGAGACACAGGGAGAATGTGCAAACTCCACACAGACAGTCACCCAAGGCTGGAATCGAACTTGGGACCCTGGTGCTGTGATGCTGCAGTGCTAACCACTGAGCCACCGTGTCGCCCAAAGTTACTGATTTATCCCTGCGAGACACCTCATAATGATCCCAGAATTCTGTCAAACATTTTCTGAGCAATTATCTTTCATCATGGGATCTTTTTTTCCCCTAACTGTCTCTGTGACAACAATTACGCTGTACACCAGACATTTTGTTGACTTGTTGAGGTCCTTGCTGCCAAACATTCTCTACTGTAGTTTGTCGAAGGTTTACCAGCACAGTTGATCCTTTGTTGGATCTCCTTTTCACTGCCAAGGTACAAGTTACATTCCAGAGTTTCTCCTTATATCTATGGAAGGTGGAATATTTCACCAGGTCTGGATTGATCCAAGTACCATTCTGGGAACATTCAAGGACAAGACAGGTTTCTTGTATGCAGGATTGAAGAGACTGACAATGAACTGAAAATCTGTTGTGTATGATTATAATCACAGAGAGAATGCGATAAACTTTCACCAGATTTGTTCCGGGGATAACGGATCTGGCCCATGGAGAAAGATTGGCAACCTAGGCTTGTACTCTCTGGAGTGCCAAAGAATGAAAGATGATCTCAACGGAACTTATAAAAGGAATAAATAATACATAAACAGAAGAGATGCAGATGAGAAGTTTCTCCTGGTTAGGGAGTCTAGAGCTAGGGAACAGAACTTAAAAATAAAGGAGATGCCATTGAGGACTGTGATGAGGAGAAATCAGTGTGGTGAATCTTGGGAATTCTCTGCCCCAGGGGTCTGTGCAAATTCGGTCTAAGCAAACTCGGTCTAAACAGTATATTCAATGTAGAGATTATTAGATTTTGGATTACCAGTGGTGTAAAGGATACTGGGATAATTTGGGTAAAAGGCATTAAAATGTGTTCACTCAGCCTCGATTGTAATAAATGACAGAGTCGGTTCGACAGGCTGAATGGTCTACTCTAATGGATGTCTGCAAAGCGCCCACACTCCTTTTCTTGAATAGTGCCATCTGATCTTTCATATCCACATGCAGACAGGTATAATGTCTAATTTAAAAACCAGCATTCCTGCCACTGTAGCACACCCTCATTGTCAGGTTGAATTGTGGGCTCACAGAGTTGACCTTGAACCCAGTTCAGAGGCAAAAGCACGCTAGAAATTTCAGAGCTTCCATTCTTACAACGAGGTCAATCTTTTATTTCTTAGTTAGAATTTGTGTTTTGTTTTGTTCGTTTTTGTCACACAATAATGCAGCTTTCTGCTAAATTGGTGCAATATTAGAAGCTTTATGTTGCAAAAATCTCCATCTTCAGCACTATCTATCTGCAGCTTACTAATCTCACTTCTTGGCCTAGCCTGGCCTGGCCTGGCCAGCCTCAGTGTTGTCCTGGATTTGGAGGAGAGCAGAGCAGAAGGAAGAAGGGAAACTTGGCTCAGGAAGCTGATGCTTAATCAACACTGGTGCAGGATCTATGTTTTCAAGCTCAAGTACACTTATGGATGTAGGTTTGCTCACTGAGCTGAAAGGTTCATTGCCAGACGTTTCATTACCCTACTAGGTAACATCTTCAGTGGACTTTATGCAAAGCAATACTGAAAATACCTGCTTTCGATTATATGTTTGGGTTTCTTTGGGTTGGTGATGTCATTTCCTTTGATGATGTTATTTCCTGTGGTGAAGTCACTTCCTGTTCCTTTTCTCAGGGGGTGGTAGATGGGGTCTAACTCAATGTGTTTGTTGATAGAGTTCTGGTTGGAATGCCATGCTTCTCGGAATTCTCGTGCGTTTCTTTGTTTGGCTTGTTCTAGGATGGATGTGTTGTCCCAGTCGAAGTGGGGTCCTTTCTCATCCGTACGTGAGGATACTAGTGAGAGAGGGTCATGTCTTTTTGTGGCTAGTTGGCTACAGAAAAACACATTCAGAGCAAATATTGAACTACAGAAGCAATCATCCTAACACCCACAAACGAAGCTGCATCAGAACATTGTTTCAACAAGCCAACACACACTGCAGCACAAAGGAACTACTCAGAGCAGAGGAAAATCACCTATACCATGTGTTCAAAAAGAATGGGTACCCAATGAACACAGTCTGCTGATTTCTCAGCAACAAACCCAAACAAGCAGACAAAACACATCCAGAAACCAAAGCCACTCTCCCCTACATCAAAGACATCTCAGAAATGACTGCCAGACTACTCAGACCCCTTGGCATCATGGTAGCCCACAAACCCACCAACACACTAAAACAGCAGCTAATAAACTTGAAAGACCCTATACAAACAATGAGCAAAACTAATGTCATTTGCAAAATACCATTCTAGGATTGTAACAAACAATACATTAGACAAACAGGCAGAAAACTAGCCACCAGGATACATGAACACCAACTAGCCAAAAAAGACATGACCCTCTCTCACTAGTATCCTCACATAAGGATGAGGAAGGACACCACTTCAACTGGGACAACACATCCATCCTAGGACAAGCCAAACAAAGACATGCATGAGAATTCCTAGAAGCATAGATTCCAACCAGAACTCTATCAACAAACACATCAAGTTAGACCCCATCTACCACCCCCTGAGAAAAGGAACAGGAAGTGACTTCACACAGGAAATATCACCACCAAAGGAAATGCTGCAAGCACTTATACAAATTAATCCTCTCTTTTGAGGCCATGGCATTTTCCGTTGAAGTCAGTAAACACTTTGATCACTTGCGCCACAGTCCGGTGGGCAACATTAGAAGAGACTCAGGCATTTTCACGACAAGGGAAATTTTAATAAATGAAGAGACAGCCACTAAAGCTCCTAACAATCAAATTAGTCCATGGTGCATTTCAATAGGAAAAGTTGTAATCCATCATGCAAGTAAACGAAACATGACCCCAACAGTAACCATGCTGCCTTCATTTTGTACCAGTCCGCTGTGCCAACACTACTTTAAGCAGACACAGTGAGATGGACAGTGCCCCACAAAGGCTCTGGCTGTTGACACCAATAAGGAACACTGCTTGGGAATACAATGAGGCTAATGTGCCCACCTGAATTCAAGCGTGACACAGAATTGGCATGAAACAGATATCCCACGAGAAATTAAACGGAATATCGCTCGAAGGCAGAGAAGCTCTCGAAAATGATCAGCAATTACAGTCTCATGCATCGTTTTCCATTTAGAGGGGGAAATGGGTTCAAGCAGAAAGCCAGCCATCAGCCAGCAATCTGATCAGAACAAGCAGAAACAAAGAAATGTGAAATGCCTAACGGAGTCATACAGTGTGGAAAGAGATCCTTCAACCCATCATGTCCAAACACCGATCCACTCAAATCCCATTTTCCAATGGTTGGCCCATTGCCTTCTGTGCCATGGCCCTTCGAATGATTACTTAAACACTTCTGAAATCGTGGAGTGGTTCCTGCCTCTACCACCCGACCAGGCAGTGAATTTCTGAGACTCACCATCCTCCGGGGTGAAACTATGCCCCTGGTTATTGATCTCTCTAATGAGGGGAAAGGTTTCTTCCTATCTACACTATCAATGCCCCAAAAACTTTGTACAGCTCAGTTAGTCAGATTCCGCTCCCCATCCACTCCACCCAACCCCCACCTCAGCCCTCTCTCCGCCAAGGAAAACAAGTGCAGACTATGTAGTCTCCTTCATAACTGAATCACTCCAGCCCAGACAACATCTGATGAATCTCTTCTATACCCTCTCTAGTACAATTACATCCTTCTTAGGGTTGCCAACCAGAACTGTACACTGTATCCAACCTAACTAACATTATATACAGCTCAAGTATCATCTCCCTTTTTTTAATCAATGCCTTGACTAATAAAGGGAATTATCCTGATTGCTTTTTTAATCATCTTATGCATCTCTCCTGTTGCCTTCAAGGATCTGTGAACATGCACATCAAGGTCCGTCTGATCCTCTGTACTTCCTAAAGTCCTGCCATTCATCGTGTACTCTGTTGTCTTGTTAACACTCCCAAAATGCATGACCTTTTGTTTTTCAAGATTAAATTCCATTTGCTATTGTTTTGCCCATCTGACATGCAGCCAGGGAACCTGATCAAACTAAAAAATGGCTGACAAGAGTTTAACTTCAAGTATGGACTTGCTACCCTGGATTAACAGTTGCTCATTGTGTATGCCATCTAAAAGTGATGACTGTTATATTACTGGAAGGAAAAGCAGTGATATAGTGATAATGTCACTGGACATAGCAATCCAGAAGCCCAGGCTAATGTTCAGACCTCACCATTGAAAACACAAGGGCAGCACGATGGCTCAGTGGTTAGCACTGCTGCCTCACAGCACTAGAGCACTGGGTTCGATTCTAGCCTCGAGTGACTGTCTGTGTGGAGTTTGCACATTCCCCCTCTGTCTGCATGGGTTTCCTCCGGGTGCTCCGGTTTCCTCCCACAATCCAAAGATATGCAGGTTAGGTAGCTTGGTCATGCTAAATTACCCGTAGCGTTCAGAGATGTGCAGTTTGGGTGCATTAGTTAGTCAGGGTTTAAACATAGCAAGAGAGGGTTATTCTTCAGAGGGTCAGTATGGACTTATTGGGCCGAAGGGTCTGTTTCCACACTGTAGGGATTCTATGATTCTATTCTAAGAACAGTCAAATCTAAATTCAATAACAACCTAGAATAAAAGGAAAGCTAGCATTATGGAGACTATGTGACCACTGCAGATTGTTGTGGTGTTGTGGGAAGGAAATCTGCCATCTTAACCAAGTCTGGCCACATGGGACTCAAGATCCCACTCTATGTCGTTGGCTCCTAACTTAGGGATGGGCAATAAATGTTGGCCTAGTCAGCAATGCCAAATAAAGGAGTGAGTGAGTAATTCAGAAGTCCCATGGAAAGTTCAAAACTCACAATGGTAGATTGGGAGTTTAAATACAGTGAATTAATTAATCTTGGTATGAGAGAGAGAGAGAGGGGGCAGACAGAAAGAGGGACGCAGACAAAGAGAGAGAGAGAGGCAAACCGAGAGAGAGAGCGCGCGAGAGAGACAGAGACAGACAGAGAGAGAGGCAGACAGATAGACAGAGAGAGAGAGAGAGAGAGAGACACAGAGAGACAGGGACAAGTGAAGACAGAGAGAGAAAGAGAGACAAAGAGTGAGCGAGAGCAAGAAAGACAGAGCGAGCGAGTGAGAGCAGGACAGAGAGCGAGAGAAAGAGAGAGACAGTGAGAGCGAGGGGGAGCAAGAGAGAATGCAGATGAAGATACAGCTTGATCATGATTGAATCAAGTTGAGTAATGAGAATGATTTTGGATAGAATGTAAGAAACCAGCCAGCTTATGCAAAGGAGGAGAAATGAAAGTAGAAAATGAAACCAGTCCATCACAGTTGTCAGGATCTGCAATTAATCACACATTGAGTCAAGATTCTTATCAAAAGAGGAACCAACAGCTAGCAGATCATCAATCCAGAGTTATTTGCTTTTTTTTAAGATGGCAATGGGAAACCACGCATTTCCAGCATCGTCTGACTATGATTTATTTTTCCAGGCTTCACAGCCTCCTTATCCATCTTTCTATTGGCTAAGAGTCAGGGACCAGGGAAGCAACCATCTGGGTTATCAGAAAAAAATAGTGGAATTTCTCGAGAAGGGGAATATGAATCCCTGGGGCAAAATTGAAAAGAAGGAAGCAAAGCAGGGTGGACAGGACGAGGTTGCTGTGTCAAAGAGACAAAGTAGTGGTGGATAACCAACAAGCTTGCTGGTAACTACCCGTTCATTCTGGATGCCACCAAACAACTAGTTAATATAGAGGTTAAACATTTAACTACGTTGCTTTTAATTGGACCATTAAGCAGATAGTAGGAGCATCAACCCAAATAAAACAATCAAACTGAACTTTCGCTTTATTTTAGAAATGAGGGATGCAAAGAATAAATACTCAAATTGCAAAAATCTCAAAGAAATCTCTTCAAATTGAAAAGCATTGGTCTGGAATTACCAGAGGCGTGACAACAGTAGCATTCCTCACTGTCTATGAAAATAAAATATATACTCGTCTAGTCCATAGGCTGCAGTGAAAACATCTGTTCCATCCTTCAGGAGGACCTGGGACCAGGGTAAACAGTGAGACCGCCTAGCGTCATGCTGGCGAGAAAGACATGTCCTATTTCAAGACAGTCATCAGCTAAACGACAAATTCTACTTTCTAAATTACATTTCAATGTTTTACAATAGTTAGTACTTTTTAAAACAGTCGCAAAACAAGTAATTTGATCACTGCATAACAGTTTTTTTAAAATAAAGTTTTCCAGCAAATCTCTCTCAGACATTAATGGCATATTACTCCATTTTCTGTTTGGCAAGAGATGAGTGGAGTGCCACTGGGATCAGTGCTGGGGCCTCGACATTTTTTAACCTATATTAGTGACTTGGGTGAAGGAACCAAAGGTATGGTTGCTAAATTTGCTGATGACACAAAGAAAATGCATTGTGAAGATGAAATAAGGAAGCTACAAAGAGATTTGGGTAGGTTAAGTGAGTGTGCAAAGACCTAGCAAATACAGTGTAATTTAGGAAAATATTAAGTGGTCCACTTTGGCAGGAAGAATAAAAAAGTAACATATTACCTAAGTAGTAAGAACTTCAGAGCTTTAAAGTGTAGAGGGATCTGGATGTCCCTGTGATCTTCATGAGCGCACAAGACTGCCACGCACGTACAGTAAACAATTAGGAATACTGACAGAATGTAATATAAAGATTTAGTGCTTCAGTTAAATGAGGCAATACTAAGGCCAACCCTGGAGAACTGTGTACAGTATTGGTCTCTTTACTTAAGGCAGGTTGTAAATACACTGGAAGCAGTTCACAGAAGGTTTACCATGCTAATATCTAGAATGGGCAGGTTGTCATACAAACAAAGCTTGGATGGGCTACTCTTGTATCTACTGGAGATTAAAAATCAAGAGGCAAATTGATTGAAACAGAAAATCCTCCGAGATCTTGACACGATGCATGTAGAAAGGATATTTCCTTTTGGGGGAGAATCTAAAACTAGCAATCACAGTTTAAAACAAAAGGAATGCAGGCCACAACAAGGAAGTGGGGTTAGCACTTACTGCTGGGATAGAACCTTCAGTGGGCCACACAACGCTCAGTCAGCTCGAAACATCCCAGCAATGGGGGAAAGCCAACGAACATGGCAGCAACCATTCCTCCCATCCCCACATTACTTTCCATACAAGGTCACAACTCCTCCACAAACCCCCACCCGTTGGGGTTCGGGGTGTGTTACATCCCAACTTTGATGTTTCCCTTTTCTTATAAAAGTCAATATAAATGCAACTATTTACTTTTTCCAGGACAAACAGACTAAACCCTAATCTTTCTTTGGATGTTTGTCGCAATGGACACGCTCTGAAGGTTTAAAAGATCCTTTCACTTGTGCAACAAAATCTTAATTTGACAGTTGTTTTTCTATTAATTCTTTGACAACGCTTCACATTGTGAAGAAGTCAGGACAACTATTACCAAGTGAGATGTTTTCTGAGCACATCCCACACCAAGGTGCTTATGCCTGGGCATAAGCTCAGATAGTGAGTTTAAAAGCAAACATTTGGAAAACAATTGGTGCTTTAAAATTTAAGATGCAACCTTCTCTCAGGAAACCAAAGTAACAGACAATTTGTTAGAAACCTTTGGTTATTCAAAACCGCTCATTCTTTGGAAACATTTTCAGATCTCTGTCAGGGCTGAAGAGAGATTTTTGAAAATGGAAGTGCGGGTAACAAGAGTTAGTCAAACTCCAGACTGTGAAAACAGGAAACCATTGCCCTTGTGAGAAGGACTGAGCAGAGAGAAATTGTGTTTTAAATTAAGAGATTTACTGAAGCTGACCAGAGTTGACATATTCTGCATTTTTGACAGCTATACCAGGAATTCACCGTCAAACTCAGTACGCTCTGTCTCCAGGTGAACAAGAAACCGAACTGAGATTATCCCTGCAGAATATTAACTCTTTCTCCTTTAAATTTGTGAAGGAGAAAACATACAGAACATAAACTTGATTCACTGTTAGCGACCAGTGGGAACAAACTTACATAAGAAGCCAACAATGAGAACGCTTAAGGTTGCTACGAATACCACAGGGCCACAGTACCTTCTTGCAGCAAATCATTAGTGCAAGTCAACAACATTCAGAAAGTTAGGAGACATGGGATACAGGGAAATTTGGCTGTCTGGTTACAGAATTGACTGCCTGATAAAAGACAGCAAGTGGTAGTGGATGGAAAGTATTCCGCCTGGAGGTCGGTGACCAGTAGTGTGCCGCAGGGATCTGTTCCTGGGCCTCTGCTCTTTGTAGTTTTTATAAATGATTTGGGTGAAGAATCGGAAAGGTTGGTTAGTAAGTTTGCTGATGGCACAAAGGTTGGTGGTGTTGTGAAGTGTCGAGGGCTGTTGTAGGCTACAACAAGACATTGACAGGATGCAGCGCTAGGCTGAGAAGTGGCCGATGGAGTTCAACCTGAATAAATCAAGTGATTCACTCTGGAAGGTTGAATTTCAGTGCAGGGTTAAAGACAGGGTTCTTGGCAGTGTGGAGGAACAGCGGGACCTTGGGGTCCACAGACATAGATCCCTCAAAGTTGCCACCCAAGTTGATAGGGTTGTTAGGAAGACGTACGGTGTTTTGGCTTTCATTAATGGGGGAATTGAGTTTAAGCACCGCGAGGTTTTGCTGTAGCTCTATAAAACCCTGGTTAGACCGCACTCGGAATATTATGTCCAGTTCTGGTCACCTCATAAGAGAAAGGATGTAGAAGCTTTAGAGAGGGTGTGGATGTCCCAGGATGCTGCCTGGACTGGAGGGCATCTCTTATGCAGGATGGTTGAGTGAGCTAGGGATTTTCACACTGAAAAGAAGAAGGAACCAAAGTGACTTGATAGAGCTGTACAAGGTAATGAGAGGCATAGTTGGAGTAGATAGTCAGAGACTTTTCCCCAGGGCAGAAATGGCTGTCATGAGCGGTCATAATTTTAAGGTGAATGGAGGAAAGTGTAGGGGAGATGTCAGAGATAAGTTTTTTACGCAGAGAATGATGGGTGCATGGAATGCACTGCCAGCAGTGGTAGTAGAGTCAAAGACATTAGGGACATTTAAGCGACTGCTGGACAAGCACATGGTGTGTATATTAAGTTGATGTTATATTAAGATAAATGCTCAACACATCATCATGTGTTCTATGTTCCATCACTATGTCCAAGTTTCCCCCCTTATCAGACAATACACCCAACGGACGGACACTTGTTTTTCACAGGTACTAGAACAAGATGTTGAAATTTCCCAGTTAAAACAATTGTGAATGCACTAACACCGCAAGGACAGCAGTAACTCAAGAAAACAGTGCCCAGCCACATCCTCAGGGCAGGACAATGCTATGAATTCATCAGCTATCCAGCCCCCCCCTCTGACATTCAGCAAATTAATACAACACCAATGTTGTTTCCTACCAGATCAAACTAACTGTCAATTGACTGTTTGTTTAAAAAACAAATTATTAGAAGACACTGTTACAATAATAGCTCGCTCTTCATCAGTGCAAGCCTATGTTTCACATTTTAGATAACCAAACAGCTAACTTTCAACAGACTCGTGCAAAATTCTGCGTATTGATCCCCTCATTCAGAACATAGAAGAGTACAGCACAGTACAGGCCCTTCAGCCCTCAATGTTGTGCTGGCCTTTTATCATACTCTTAAAATTAAACTAAGCTACATACCCTATATTTTACTATCATCCATGTGCCTATCTAAGAGTCACTTAAATGTCCCTAATGTATCTAACTCTACTAACACTGCTGGCAGTGAATTCCACGCACCCATCACACTCTGTGTAAAGAACCGCCTCTGATATCTCCCCTAAACCTTCCTCCAATCACTTTAAAATTATGCCTCCTCATAACAGACATTTCTGCCTTGGCTAAAAGTCTCTGGCTATTCACTCTATCTACGCTTCTCATCATCTTGTACACCTCTATTAAGTCGCCTCTGATCATTCTTCACTCCAAAGAGAAAAGCCCTAGCTCCCTCAACTTCCCTTCATAAGACATGCCCTCCAGTCCAGGCAGCATCCTGGTATAAATCTCCTATGCACCATCTCTAAAGCTTCCATATCCTTCCTATAATGAGGCAACCAGAATTGAACACAATATTCTAAGTGTGGTCTAACCAGGGCTCTATAGAGCTGAGGCATAACCTCACGGCTCTTAAACTCAATCCCCCTGCCAATGAAAGCCAACACACCATATGCCTTCTTAACAACCATCAATTTGGGTGGCAACTTTGAGGGATCTATGGACATTGACCCCAAGATCCCTCTGTTCCTCCACACTGCCAGAATTCTGTCTTTAACCCTGCATTCTGCATTCAAATTCGATCTTCCAAAATGAATGACTTCACAGTTTTCCAGGTTGAACTCCATCTGCCACTTATCAGCCCAGTTCTGCATCCTGTCAATGTCCCGTTGCAACCTACAACAGTCCTCCACACTATCCACAACTCCACCAACCTTTGTGTCATCGGCAAACTTATTAACCCACCTTGCCACTTCCTCATCCAAGTCATTTATAAAAATCACAAAAAGCAGAGGTCACCAAGCTCCAGGCTGAATACTTTCCATCTACCACCATTCTGTGTCTTCTGTGGGCCAGCCAATTCTGTATATTCACACAGTCAGATTTCCCTATATCCCATGCCTCCCCTTACTTTCTGAGTGAGCCTACCATGGGGAACCTTATCAAAGCCTTGCTAAAATCCATGTACACCACATCCACTGCTCAACCAGTGTCATGGGGCAGTGGGTGGATTGTCTCTCACTGGTAATGGTCATAACCTGGCACTTGTATGGCATGGACGTTACTTGCCACTTGTCAGCCCAAACCTGGATATTGCCCATATTTTGCTGCATTTGAACATGGATTGCTTCAGTATCTGAGGAGTAGTGAATTGTATTGAACAATGCGCAATCATTAGCAAACATATTTGGCCTGTTACGTGTAATATTCAGCGGGCTGCATCAAGACTCACACTGATGAATGATGGTTTGTGTACAGTACTGGATGAGTGCCAGAATATACGAAACCGCCTGCAGCAGTCACTGCCAGGGTTCATGGATGAAGAGTGATCACATGGCAGTGATACTAGAGGACAGTCAATACATAAATTACACGTCTTGGCATCAGCTCAAGGAGGATGAGAATTACTATTTGCAACATTATCAAGTTGCAGAGTAACATCTGCAGCCTGTAACACTGTACAGTTTGTAGACTGGCCAGAATTACCCATAATCACTCACGTAGTTTGAGGTGTATTGAAGGAGTCCTGGTGGTGGTCGCAGGCGGCTTCCTCGTCTCTGGCATCTTGAACACACGGTCATTTTTCCAGCTTTTGCTGTGACCCTTTCAGAGGAACAAAGACGTGGTGATCAGAAGATTTCTTTTATTTATTTAAGATGCAGCAACATAAAAACACAGGATAAATAAAAGGAACAGGAATCAACCAGTTAACTCCATTAAACCTGTGACTTCTGATTCCCCACCAATGAGAACAGCTTCTCCCTATCTACACTGTCCAGTCCTCTCAAGAGGTAATTGAGGGGTGACTTAATTGAGGTACACAACATCGTGAGGGACTTGGTTACAGGAAACCAGTTTCCGCCAGGTATGGAAGGTTTGAGTTATAACGAAAGGCTGGATAGGCTGGGACTTTTTTCCACCAGAACACAGGAGGTTGAGAGACGATTTTAGAGAAGTCTTTAAAATAATAAAGGGATATAGATAGAATTAATGGTAGTTGTCTTTTCCCTAGGATGGAGGAGTTCAAGACAAAGGGGCAGATTTTCAAGGTGAGTGGAGACAGATTTAAAAAATGGGGGAAAATGTTTTACACTGAGGGTAGTTTGCATGTGGAATGAACTTCCTGAGGAAGTGGTGGAAGAGGGTACAATTACAATATTTAAAAGACATTTGGATAGATACATGAGTAGGAAAGGTTGGAGGGTTATGGGCAGGAGCAGAGAGGTGGGACTAGTTTAGTTTGGGATTTAGTTCGGCAAGGACTGGTTAGACCAAAGAGTCCGTTTCCGGGCTGTATGATTCTATGGAAAAGAGCCATTCAATCCTTTGTATCTGCAATGGTCAAATAAATTAGCCACTAATTCTAATCCCACTTTCTGTAACGTGGTCTGTGGTTTTTTCAGGTTACATTATTTCAGGGACAGATCCAAGCTCGTTTTAACCGAGTTGAGAGTTGGTGTCTCAAACACAAAACTGGGC
This sequence comes from Chiloscyllium plagiosum, assembly GCF_004010195.1. Classification (NCBI taxonomy): domain Eukaryota; kingdom Metazoa; phylum Chordata; class Chondrichthyes; order Orectolobiformes; family Hemiscylliidae; genus Chiloscyllium; species Chiloscyllium plagiosum. The sequence goes on from NC_057749.1 coordinate 8,491,485, forward strand.
AGTGAATTCCAGACACCTACCACTCTCTAGGTGAAAATGTTTTTCCTCTTTCCTCCCCCCCAACTTCTCTCCCAATCACCTTAAGTCTGTGCCTTCTTGGTAATATCCTTCCTACAGCAGGACGACCAGAACTGGACACAGTATTCCAGAAGTGGCCTCACCAACGTCCTGTACAACATCAACATGACTTCCCAATTCCTTTATTCAAAGGATTCAGCAATGAAGACAAGTGTGCCAAACACCTTTCTGTTGTAATTTTTCTATGGTTCTATGTGTGTTCAGTCCAAGACATCTTCCAGTCTACAAAGCTATTTGACAATGTTGTGTCCGTCACGCCTGTGTGTCAACATTTTGCTGTACAAATTTCTGATGTTCACATCTACAAAGGTAAATACCCAGACAAAGTCATTCTGGTTTAACTCAACCAGTCGTGGTGCAGTGATAGCTCAGTTTTACATTTCAAATGCAGACTAGTGCAGAGAAATTCCTATGCTTCAAATAAGTTTGCTTCTGAACTCCATGGAATTACTATATAAGGGAATACTCTTAAAATTTTGAAGCTAAATGTTTTAAGTAGCTTTTAAATAAAACAACAGCCACATAATTTTAGGGGAAGAACCAGAAAGTAACCGTGACTCCAAGCAGTTTTATATCATGCTTCATCAGCAGTTAAAGGTTTAAGCATCAATCGTGCCGCTTGGGCTTATGAACTGTTAATCAGTCTGCTCCCAGACAGAATTGAAGCCTGCTAATTACAACTTCTAGTATCCTCTGCACAGCAAATTCATCAACTGCAATTCAGCAACTATAGGCAATGTGGCCTGGGACTTGTGTTGCAAAGAAGGGGAATGCAAGCAGATGGTGACATGCGTTCCAAGACAGATCCCAGCAAGTGATGCTGCTGACAAGGTGGTAATCTTGAGAAATAGGAGAAAGTGAGGACTGCAGATGACTTTCCTCATTCCTGAAGAAGGGCTCATGCCCGAAACATCGATTCTCCTGCTCCTTGGATGCTGCCTGACCTGCTGCGCTTTTCCACAACACATTTTCAGCTCCAATCTTGAGAAATAGCAGAGCAACATGAAATAGCAGAGTAACATGAAATAGCATAGTAAGTTTTAAGTAGTACATGGGAATTCTACAGAATTGAGGTACAACCAGCCCAAGCATGCAATTCCCTTGCTAGCAACTTTTGAATAATGGGTGAGGTACTTTTAGCTAAATTATAGAGAACATGGAACAGTGACATTTTCAGATAGTTTTGGGGTGGGAGAAAGTGGAGGCCAAATTCAGCAAATTATTGACTTTTACTTCATTTTATAGCAGCATTTGCATTCAATCACAGGCTGAGAAGTTTTTTTAAATCTTTTGAGACTATGCAATGGAGCCATGCATGGTCATGTCTGTTTGCTAGAAAGCAGAGATACGTTAATGTATAAATGAATTATTGCCACTGGTTTTAATTAAGTAATTTTAAAATAAAAAGGCTTAATGATTGCACCACACAGTACAGTCATGAGATAAAGACAAATATATGAGCATATTTACAATGGTGTACGATGGAAACATAAATTAGCAACCCCATTCAGAGTTCAGAACAGATGGAGTGAGAGAACTGGAAAAGCAAGAACCACAAGTGTGCAGCAGTGAGAAGCTCCCAATAGTTGTTGAGGTGCATGTTTTTGAAGGTAAAGTTGAGCAATGCTGTTCCAATGCACCTGCCAAACTGGATAATTGTGAACCTAAATGGGGTATAACTTCACTCTGATTAATAACCTTAAACTTAGCAAAAAGCACCTCATTACGTATGTGATTTTAATAGCCATACAGTAAGTTCAGGTGAGTTTAATATTGTGCATTGGTAGCAAAAACATGGAGGATAAAAACCATTTGTGCAAGTGTTTGTTTAAATCAAGTACCTTACTTGAGTAATTGCTGAAAAGAGATCTGTGCTTGTCAAGCGAGCATTAGCACAAAAATCAGGGCTCTTGTGGTATAGTGGTAAGGTCCCTGCTTCGAGCCAGAAGGCCCTTGTTGAGGTCCCACCTGCACCAGAGGTACATTATCACATCACTGAACAGGTCGATTAGAAAACATCAAAGCACACAAACTGCATTTGTGTGTCTTGTGACATTTGTAAACTGAGCACCCTTCACTGTAGCAATGTTGCTGTAGACAGGACGTGCAGTTAACATGTTCTATTGGGAAACACTAGATTAGGAAATGTTAATTAGCAAATTCCTGGGCTCTATCTGCAGTAGGCTGGTCAATATAAAGCACTTGATTCCTTAGCACTATCACCACTAAAACAAAGATATCTCAAAGAAGAGTAACAATCTCTTGGAAGGCATATATATTTAAGTACTAAAAGATTATAAAGCTGATATTCCAAATTATATAATTCTATTGACTGCAAATGATGTTATCCATCTTTTAGTCCAAACAAAACTATCAATCATCTGATATTCCTCAGTGATATCAGAAATATCACTGAGGAATGCAATATTGCAGACAGGTGCAGAACAGGTTTCACTTCCAAGAAACCACCTCTTGCCATGTGTTTAGTCGAAGGAGAAAGTGAGGATTGCTGATGCTGGAGATCAGAGTCGAAGAGTGTGGTGCTGGAAAAGCACAGCTGGTTAGGCAGCACCCGAGGTGCAGGAGAGTCAATGTTTCGAGCATAAGCTCTTCATCAGGAATTTAGTCTAAGACATCGACACAAAACAGACAGACCTTTCATTTCCCCACTTACAACCAAAAAAAGTCAATACTGCCGAGCTACCATCCGCCTACTGGTTCTTGCGCCTACTGGTTCTTGCAGAAACCGAGGTTTGTTAGCAAAAGGTGAACACATGGAGACACAATCCAAACCTGTGGACTTCTTCCACTAGTCCCAAATCTTATTCCAAGTTTAATTAGAATCCAGCTTGCACCAAGCCAATTTTCCCATCAGCCGTGTTTGTTGACACACACTGGGCTCCCAATCATCAATGTCTCAATTTCAAAATTCTCGCTCTTGTTTTCCTCAGCCTCTCTCCTATTTCTAATCTCCACCAACTCCTAAATCCTTCTGAGATCTCTGTGCTTCTCAAATTCTGGCTTCTCGACATGATTGATTTCTGTCATAGCACTTTTCATGGCCATACCTTTAAACGACTGAGCGCTAAACGCACATTCTCTCCATAAACTTCTCCATCTCCCTCTTCTCCTTTAAGATGCTTTTAAAACCTATCACTTTAAAAAGTGAGCAGTCAGCAGTCCTAATTTTTCTTTATGTGGGTCTGTGTCAAATTTAGGGTTTGGTAATCCTTCTGTGCCTTGGGATGTGGTAACAGACATTAAAACATAGCCAATAGGAGTAGCAATAGGCCATTCAGCCCTTTGACCCTGGTCCATCATTCAATATGATCATTGCTGATCACCCAACTCAGTACACCGTGCCCAAACATAGCCCATTCTACCCATGTAAAACATATCCCATTGTTACTATGTTAACATTTGTGGTTGCTGTAGATGTTGAATCTACCTACCTCTGGCATAAGAATATTTGAATACTCTCTTCCTCAAAAAATGATTGGTGGTGAGCTCCAAGCCTCTCAAACTTTTAAATCAATTCTTCTTATCTCTGTCTTACATGGCTAACTCCTTAGTTTTAAACTGTGTCTCCGGTTCCAGATTCTCCCACAAGAGAAAATACCCTTTTCACATGCATACAGAATCCTGAAAGGGTCTGCCATTCAAGATGCCTTTTAATCTTCAAAACTCCAGCAGATATAAAACTAGTCTGTCTCATAAGGTGACCCAGCCATTCCAGGTGTTAAGTCCAGTAAACCTTCTCTGAATTGCTTCCAATGCACTTACATCCGCAGCACAATGGCTCAGTGGTTAGCATTGCTGCCTCACAGTGCTAGGGAACTGGATTCAACTCCAGCCTCAGGCAACTATCTGTGTGGAGTTTGCACATTCCCCCTATGTCTGCGTGGGTTTCCTCTGGGTGCTCCAGTTTCCTCCCACAGTCCAAAGATGTGCAAGTTAGGTGAATTAGCCATGCTAAATTGCCCATTGTATTCAGGGAAGTGTAGGTTAGGTGCATTAGTCAAGGGTAAATGTTGGATAATAGGGGAGAGGAATGGGTCTGTGTGGGCTACTCTTTAGAGGGTTGGTGTGGATATATTGGGCCGAACGGCCTGTTTCCCTACTGTAGAGATTCTATGATCCTTCCTCAAATAAGTAAACCAATACTGTACGTAGGAGTCTAAATGTGCTAACAACAACACCCTAAATAAATGAAGCATAAACTCCCCAACTTTTGAATTCAATTCCACGTGCAATAAATGGTAACATTCTATTAGCCTTCCTAATTACTCACTGTACGTACATAATAATCTTTTCTTTTTCCATTTGTGCCATTAAAACACTCAGATCCCTGTTATCTCAGAACGCTGCAATCTCTCAACTTTTAGCTAAGATGTTTCATATTCACACCAAGTGATGATTAAGTGCTTCTCAGCAGTTTATTTTGAGCTTTTAATCCTTTGGAGCTACTTATTTAGAGATGGGGAATAAAATAAGATTAACTATCATCTTGGTACTGATCAACAGAACTCGGTGTGAAAGCAAGAACATCAAGTACTGGAATTTAAATAAAAGCATAAAATGCTGCAAGTGCTGACAGTAGTCACTGAAAAGAAAATGCTGCATCAGTAAATATTTTATCAAAAGGGAAAATGCTACAATTAGCCCCTATGTCTGTTATATGGTGCCTTGAAGATAGCGCACAGATTCCAAAGCTCTTCACGGTGATGAAAAGGAGCCTCAAGCCAAGGCTGGCAAAGGGCTACGTGAGTAAGCAAAGACACGGTCAGAAACGGAGATGTTGTGGTGGCTTTCAGCACAGCAGCCATTTGTGCTAAATCTGTGCAGCAAATTAAACCATGTGTGTCTGCTTTCAATGTCATTGTAAGGATGCAAAAGATACAGATTAGAAGAATAACTGAGAATAACAGGCACAACAGTGAGGACACAGGGGTATTCCAGCCCTATTTGTGACAACCAAGATCTTTAAAATCCCTCAATGGGTTATAAATGATACAAAATTCTAACGTGGTACATGGAGAAAAACACGATTTCCATAGGTTCTTTGGAAAGTCAGCAACTTGCATTTAAAATCATGAATGCACAAGATGCCAGAATTGGAGATGCACTGTGACCTTAGACATTGGACTTATTATCATCGATGACTTAGCATACATCCGAAATATCCCACAAAAATAGAAAATTGAGGAAACAAATTATCCATTTCCACAAGCGCAAAAATTAGTTACTATAAAAACACCAAACAACTCGGAGCATAGCTCAGGCTAGGCCAGTTGGTTCACATACTCTGTTTCGATGCTGCAGTTTCAGTGCACCACAATGTTGCTAATACACCAAGATTCTGCAGTAAGACAAGGCCAATTTACATCAGTGAAGAATCACACCGCACAGGATGCCAACTCAGCTGTGCTGGTACTTTGAATTTCCACTAGTATTTGACTGCTCATGTAAGAAACTATTAACATCCTGGTGTGTCATCACAAAATAAATATTGGACATTTTAGAATATTGAATCTGAAATGTCCTTTGAACTGTACATTATTGTCATAATTATGAATTCACATTTTGTCATTAGAAGCATAGAAACAGAAATTAACCAAACGGTCCTTCGAACCTACTATGGAGTCGTACAGCACGGAAACAGACCCTTCAGCTTATCCAGTCCGTGCTGACCATAATCCCAAACTAAACTAGACCCACTTGCCTGTGCTTGGCCCCTATCCTTCCAAACCTTTCCTATTCATGCACTTATCCAAATGTTTTTAAAACACTGTAACTGTACCTGCATCCACCACTTCCGCTGGAAGTTCATTCCACACATGAACCATGCTGTGTAAACAAACAAAATTGCCCCTCACGCCTCTTTTAAAATCTTTCTCCTCTGCCATTCACAATGTTAATACTCCTTATTATTTTATAAAGCTCTAAAGTCATCGCTCAACCTCCTACTTTCCAGTGAAAAAAGTCCCAGCCTATTCAGCCTCTCCCTGTAACTTAAATCCTCCATTCCCAGCAACATCCTGGTAAATTTCTTGATATCTTTCCTATAACAAGGTGACCAGAACTGTACATAGTACTCTAGAGGAGGCCTCACCAACATCCTTTACAATGTCAACATAACATCCCAACTCCAATATTCAAAAGTCTGAGAAATGAAGGCAAGTGTGCTAAACATCTTAACCATCTTATCTATACATGATGCAAACTTCAAAGAATTATGTCCTTAAACTCATAGGTCTCTCTGTTCTACAACATTATTCAAGACTCTACTTCTAACTGTATAAGCCATGCCATTATTTGTATTATCAAAATGCAATAACTCATATTCATCCAAATTAAAACTGCCATTTCAGCCCATTGACTCAATTGATCAAGATCTTTTTGTAATCTTAGATGATCTTCTTTACTGTCCACTATATGAACAATCTTGGGGTCATCCACAAATTTATTAACCATGCCTTCTATATTCTCATCTAAGTCATTTACATAAATGCCAAAGTGGACCGAGCACTGATATCTATGGAACACCACTGGTCACAGGCCTCCAGTCCAAAAATCAACCCTCCAACATTACACTCTGTCTTTCATCATTAAGTCAATTTTGTTTCCAATTGGCAAGCTCATTGTTCTGTCACTCAATAAGATTACAGCTTATCTGATGGCTAGATTCACGTACAGGAAAACTTGTACCCAAACGTTCAATTATCTGAACAAAATACTCCCCGCCTGTGTCGTTTGGCTAATCAAGGTTGCCCTCTACCCGTCTTTACCTCATATTCCTTAAGATCTTTCGCAAATCTCAAAGTTAAAGTCTACAATTAGTTGAGCATCAATTTCTAATTATGACAAAGAACTCCAAACTAACACAAGTGTGTAGAAGTATTTGCTGAAAGTTCCAGCTCCTGTTTTGAAGAGTCATATTGAACTTAAAAAGTTAATTATTTTTCTCTCCACAGCTGCTAGACCTGCTGAGTTTCTCTAGCAGGATCTAATCTCAGTTTTTCATTTCAATCCTGAATCCAACAGCAATCCCTACTACAGTGTCATGCAGTTGACCCGTCGCTCAGTAGTTAGCACAGCCACCTTTCAGCACCAGGGACCTGGGTTCAGTTCCAGCATTGGGCAACTGTTTGTGTGGAGTTTGCACATTCTCCCCGTGTCGGCGTGGGTTTCCTCC
>NC_057749.1:8499542-8546681 GCF_004010195.1 Chiloscyllium plagiosum
TAAGGTGGAGTCTAGGTGAGACCCTCTTCAGAGGGTTAGCGTGGGCTCGATGGGCCGAGTGGTCTGCTCCTATCCTATGTTCTCTCCTCCCCCCACTTTCTCCACTCACACTGATTCCCCAACACTCCTCCCTCCCTCCCTCCCTCCCTCTCTCTCCCTCTCCCTCTCTCCCTGTCCATCCCCTTCACAAAACTCCTTTCCCTCCCTCCCTCTTCCCCTCTCTCCTATCGCCCTCCTGATCATGGCGATGATAATAAATCCTGTACCGAGGATGATGATGATAATGTTGTTGATGTTGTTGCTGCTGCCGGCCCCGCTCTCTGATCCTCTCCCCGCGGCTCCATCTCCTCATCCCGACTTCACCCTGACAACAACACCGACCGCTTCTGCTTCCGCTTCCGGGTCACAAGCTCACCACCTGACCCCGGAAGGAGGGTCATGGGCTGGAAACTCCACCTTGTCCCAAATCTCTCAAAATAAACTCTCACCCTGTCCCAAATCTCTCAAAATAAACTGAAATTGTCCCAAACTCTCAAAATAAACTGAAATTGTCCCAAATCTCTCAAAATAAACTCTTACCCTGTCCCTAAACTCTCAAAATAAACTTTCATTCTGTCCCTAAACTCTCAAAATAAACTCTCACCCTGTCCCAAATCTCTCAAAATAAACTCTCATCCTGTCCCTAAACTCTCACCCTGTCCCAAATCTCTCAAACTAAACTCTCATCCTGTCCCTAAACTCTTAAAATAAACTTTCATCTCATCCAAATAATCTCCCAAAATAAACTCTCACCTTGACCCAAACTCGCAAAATAAACTCAAACTGTCCCAAATTCTCACAGACAAATCTCTCAAAATAAACTTTCACCTTATCCCAAATCCTCAAAATAAACTCCCAAACACTCACAGAAAAATCTCTCAAACTCTCAAAATAAACTCTCAACTTGTCCCAGTCTCTCAAAGTTAACTCTCAAACTGTCCCAAACTCTCAGGAAAGAAACTCAAAATAACTCCAAATCACAGAACACACAAAAAGAAAGCTCAGACACTGTCCCGTCTCTCAAACTCTCAAAATAAACTCTCAACTTGTCCCAGTCTCTCAAAGTTAACTCTCAAACTGTCCCAAACTCTCAGGAAAGAAACTCAAAATAACTCCAAAACTATCACAGAACACACAAAAAGAAAGCTCAGACACTGTCCCGTCTCAACCTGACAAAACAATCAACTATTATACTCTCCCTGTCTCTGCAAATTCCTCAGTCACTCCACAGAATCTCCTTATAAATTACAGCACCCTGTCCAGTAGTTTAACCTCATCTGAAGATGCAAAAGTCAGTTTATTTGATTATTTTTATTGCAAATTTTGGTTTTTACAATACTTACTGTAACTCATAATTTATAATGGAATAAAACATAATACAAGAAATAATTTCTACAATGTAAGAAATAATAGGACAGACAGTTACCCAGACATTTGAGTCTGGTGTGCTTACATTGTTTTAACAGTATTTGACAACCTCAAATTAAGGATAGCTGGTCACCCTGCATCTTTGTCCCACCCTGAACACAGCACGCACAATATCTTTATTTAATTTTGTTACAGCCAATGGGCTGAGGAGTGTTAGATGGAGTTTAATTTAGATAAATGCGAGATGATGCATTTTGGGAAATCAAATCTTAGCAGGACTTTTACACTTAATGGTAAGATCCCAGGGAATGTTGCTGAACAAAGAGACCTTGGATGCAAGTTCATAGCTCCTTGAAAGTGGAGTCGCAGGTAAATAGGATAGTGAAGAAGGCGTTTGGTATGCTTTCCTTTATTGTTTTGAGTACGGAGTTGGGAGGACATGTTGTGGTTGTACAGGACATTGGTTAGGCCAATTGTTGGAATATTGCATGCAATTCTGGTCTCCTTCCTATTGGAAGGATGTTGTGAAACTTTAAAGATGGAGAACAGATTTACAAGGATGTTGCCAGGGTTAGAGGATTTGAGCTATAGGAAATAGGCTGAGGCTGTTTTCCCTGGAGCATTGGAGGCTGAGGGGTGACCTTATTGAAGTTTATAAAATTATGAGGGGCATGATAGGGTAAATAGACAAGGTCTTTATCCTGGAGTGGGGGAGTCCAGAACTAGAGGGCATAGATCTAGTGTGAGTGGGGCAAAATATAAAAGAGACTTAAGGGGCAACCTTTTCATGCAGAGGGTGGTGTGTGTTTGGAATGGGCTGCCAGAGGAAGTGGTGAAGGCTGGTACAATTGCAACACTTAAAAGGCATCTGGATGGGTATACGAAAAGAAAGGGTTTGAAGGGATATGGGTCAGGTGCTGGCAGGTGGGACTAGATTGGGTTGGGATATCTGGTCGATATCATGAACGAGTTGGACCGAAGGGCCTGTTTCTATGCTGTACATCTCTACACTTTACAAAATGTTTCCCTACTGTGAAATTAGATCACAAGGCAAAATAGTTGGGTGGCATGGTGGCTTAGTGGTTAGCACTGCTGCCTCACAGCACCAGGGAACCAGTTCAATTCCTGCCTCAGGCGACTGTCTGTGTGGAGTTTGTATGTTCTCCCCATGTCTACGTGGGTTATCTCTGGGTGCTCCGGTTTCCTCCCACAGTCCAAAGATGTGCAGGTCAGGTGAATTGACCACAGTAAATTGCTCATAGTGTTATGTGCATGAGTCAGAGGGAAATGGGTTTGGGTGGGTTACGCTTTGGAGGGTCGGTGTGGACTGGTTGGGCCAAAGGGCCTGTTTCCTCACTGTAGGGAATCTAATCTAATCCAAAAATGTGCAGGTCAAATGAATTGTCCATGCTAAATTGACCATAGCATTAGGTGCCTTAGTCAGGGGTAAATATATGAAAGGGGGATGGGTCTGAGTAGGTTAGTCTTCAGAGGGTCGGTGTGGACGTATTGGGCCAAATAGCCTGTTTCCATACTGTAGGGAATCTAATCTATAATTGATTTTCCCAATACTTAGAAATTCCACATTTTGAATGCAATGCTGAGATTTTGTAAAAACAAATTCATATCAAAGTCTTATGTACAAACTATAATTGGGCATAATAGTCATAGATAAGTATAAGGTCATGGAGTGCCTGACCTGGTGAAAAGACAGAATTTTAAGATCAATGCACCAATAAATCAAACTCTTGATTAGCAAGAGGCTGAATGGTTACCAGTTGAAGACAGGAATGTAGATCTGATGTTATAATCAGAACAGCCATGTTCTTATTAAATGGCAGAGTGAGAGGCTGAATGGCCTTCATCTGCTACTATAATTATGATGTAGGGTATCAATGTTCCCAGTTGTCAACCCTCAGAATTTAAAGTTATAAATATGCAGGAGTCCAGAAAAATAATACTCCCAGTCACTATTTCAGCGTGGACGTTTTTGAGAAATTATGGAACCGAGTCCCCCATCACCAGATTTTGTCCATAGTTTTCCTTACTGCATATGTCCCAATTCTCAGTTTTTTCCTCTCTACCTGGGAAGAATATTTCAGATGTTAGGAAAAATTCAGTCAAATTAATTCTGCATTTAGCAACAAAACACCATGAAATTACAATGGACAAGGTCACGTTGGGTTTATGTGGTTGAACAGCAAAGAATGAGAATGTGATCCATCCTGTCAAGCTCCCGAAAGGATCCAACATTCAGTGAGTCAACATTGGCTGCTATCATGCGCCCCTCAGTGGCCAGTTGAGGAACAGCTCCAGCAGAGATCTGGATATGTGCAAGTGGACCATCTAGTGAAGAGAAATGGGAGGAAAAATACACTTTATCCTAAACTCAAAGCAGATAAAAGAAGATATTTTCTCCTGGTGGAATCTGCACACCATTCCCTTGTTTGTGTGGGTTTCCACCAGATGCTCTGATTTCCTCACACAATCCAAAGATGTGTGAGTTAGGGTGGATTGGCCACGCTAAATTACCCATAGCGTCCAGGGATGTGTAGGTTAGTTTGGTCGGCCACATTAATTGTGGGGGCTGGGTCTCAGGGTGACACTTTTCAGAAGGTTGGTGCAGACTTGAGGGACGTAATGGCCTCTTTCCGCACTGTAGGGATTCTATTCTGTGATTCTATAAATGCAAAGCTATTTAACTGTACTATGCATAAGGCAGATTTTATTTTAATAAACCTGTTTCAGATATGCTGTTCCCCTAATCCAGAGGTAGGGGACTCTACCATTGCACCAAAAGAGTTTCCCCACTTTGAACACACAAAGTAATATCATGTAATTGCCATTGAGATTGTTCATCCCCAGTTCAGACTTCAAGCTGCATGCTTGCACATAAGGCTGCTCCATGCAAACACCACTCAAATGAAAATGCAAATGGGATTTGGACCTTGCTTTCCCTAATTGTCACTCAGCAGGGCTGGTGTTTGTTTCAGGTGTAATGGCCTCAGATTGTTCTGTTGCTAATTGCACCTCGGCCAATTCAGGTGAAGTGCACAGTGCCCCAGCCGAGTAATCAGCTTCCCACAGAAAGAAATTGGAGAATTCTGCTCAAAGTCAGACCTAGTTTCCCAATCACTGATTGCACTCTCGATCTATGTTGTGCAAGGTACAGTGTATGTGAGGTATAAAAATGTTTTATTTTGGGCTCAAAGATGCACAAGTATATGTATAGATGAATACTTGCACAGTGTGCCCAGGGTGTCCTTCATAATATTGAGGCACCGTGACTAGGAACGGCAAACAATCACTTTACAAAGTCTGCACAAAACCCACGACTGTACATTCTCTGGCACTCTCTCAATATATCTTTTATACTTTGCTCTGTCTTTTATTTTTAACTTTGTTTTCTTAAAAGTGAACTTTCACTAAGGCTCCTGAGACAGCACCTTCCAAAGCCACATCCATTTCCATCTAGAAGGACAAGGGCAACGGATATATGGGAACACCGACCCTCCCCCACGTGTTCCCCTGCAAGCCACTCATCATTCCAATTTGGAAATATATCACCATTGTCTCACTGTCGGTGAGTAAAAGTCCTGGAACACACGTCCTAATGGCATTGTGGGTCCATCTATCCCAAATGGACAGCAGCAGTTCAAGAAGGTATCTACACAGCATAAGTCAGGTGTATGATGGAATATTCCCCACTTGCCTGGTTGGGTGTAGCTCGAACAACACTCAAGAAGTTTGACACCATCCAGGACAAAGCGGCCTGCTTGATTTGTACTCTAACCACCACTTTCAGCATTCATTCCATGCACCATCAATGCTGAATAGCAGCAGTGTGTATCATTTACAAGATGCACTGTAATAATGCACCATGTCCCTCTGAGGACACTTTCCAAACCTATGACTACTTCCATCTCGAAGGAAAAGGGTAGCAGATACATAGGAATACCATGAGCTCCAAGCCACTCACCATCCTGACTTGGAAATATATCACCATTCCTTCACTGTCACTGGGTCAAAATCTTGGAAATCCATCCCTATGACTGTCCCTATATCCCCAAGGACTGCTGTAGTTCTAGATGGATCACCACCACATTTTTCAGGACAATTAGAGTCAGTATTGCCCACATTCCATAAACAAATAAAGATAAAATGATTATCTTCTGTTTATGACTCCTCGTTCTGGACTGCCCACAAATGGAGACATTTTCTCCAGGCCTAGCCTAATGAACCCTTTCAATCGTACTAAGGACATGAACCTTGCTGAAAACAGACAGGATGTTGAGCTTGTCTGTCTTGCACACAGAAAGATAAACACACACATGCTAGATTGCAAATGTCCGGATGAATGTGAAACAAAAGTCTTCAAAAATAGGTCTCTCTCTTCAATAATATTCACGTTTGTACAATCGTGTGATGGATTCTGAAGATGTCTACTGATTATGTGGTGAACCTTGTACTGATGTGCAACGGAAACCAATGTGCCACCATAGCACGTCTGCAACATTGAGTGACGACAGGAATTTGAGTGCCCTGTTGGGTATAACACTATTATGGAGTGGGTAAACAATCAAGCTTCAGTGATTCAATTGCATTAATTACAATAATCCTGTTTTATTTAATTGCAGCAAACTTTGTTTTAACTGGCACCTTATGAACTGTCACTCTTTGATTAAAATACATTCTGGAATTAAGAATCTAATGATGACCATGAATCTATTATAGTCGATTGTCAGGAAAAACCCATCTGGTTCATTAACTTCCTTTAGGGAAGGTAACAGCCATCCTTACCCAATCTGGCCTACACGTGACTCCAGAGCCACACCTCTGTGCAGTTAGGGATGGGCAATAAATGCTGGCCTAGCCAGCGATGCCCTCATCCCATGAATAAATAAAAAAAAGCAAAACTCATGTACCTCAAATACTGTGATGTTTACTGTATTATCCTACGCAATTATTATAGTTTTTAATTTATTTACCTCAGTGTAAATGTACTTGTTGTTCAACTGCATGGTCACACGAAATATCAACAGTTGATTTAATTTTGAGTCAATTTCTCATCAAATACCGTAATCTATTGCGATGTCCGAGTTGTTAGTTGAGGTTGTGAGTGAGAAGACTCTCTGCCGGTAAGTTTAATTTCAGGCAAAGTTATCATAAGTCTGATAACAGTGGGGAAGAAGCTGTTCTTAAATGTGTTGGTATGTTTTGTAACCTTCAAACTCCTACTGGGATTCAAACCCACGTCCCTAAAGCATTAGTCTGTTGATCTGGATAATTAGGGATGTGACAGCCAAGTGGTATGAAAGACTTATTTAAGTGATTTAGCTGTAAATGAAGTATAACAGTGATGTGTATATGCCGTGCATTGTGTTTCTATTACTTAGTATGTGTTTTACATTGATTATGCGGACCTCTTGATTATCCAGAATATTTGATCAATTGGTACATTCCTGGTCCCACAGGTGCTGGATATTAAAAAAAGTTTAGATTAGATTAGATTAGATTACCTACAGTGTGGAAACAGGCCCTTCGGCCCAAAAAGTTACACCAACCCACCGAAGAGAAACCCACCCCCCTATATTTACCCCTGACTAATCCACTGTGATTGATTTTTAAAATACAATGGGATATTAGAAATAAACTTCCCTGAAGCTACTGCATCCTTAATTGGAGGGGTGAAAGCAGAATTTGATTGACATGCCCATTACATCCTGACTGATCCTATCCCATGTGATAGGGCGGCACAGTCGCTCAGTGGTTAGCATTGCTGCCTCACAGCACTAGGGATCCGCGTTTGATTCCATCCTCGTGTGACTGTCTGTGCGGAGTTTGTACATTCTCCCCGTGTCTGCGTGGGTTTCCTCCGGGTGCTCCGGTTTCCTCCCACAGTCCAAAGATGTGCAGGTTAGCTGGATTGGCCATGCTGAACTGCCCAGTCTTGTGGGATGTGCAGTCCAGAGTAGATCATCTATGGGAAATACAAGGTTAAAGGGATGGGGGTAAGTCTGGGAGGGATGCTCTTCGGAGAGTTGCTGTGGACGTGATGGACTGAATGGCCTGCTTCCACACTGTAGTGATCCTATGATAGGCCTTTGCTCCTGTTTAGTTCCTAATGCAGTTTAAAACTTGTGATGATAGTTCTTACAGAATCCCTCAATGGAGCCCTGAAGCATTGATGCCACAAGTAGAAGTCCTTGACTTTTCTCTAGCTGATGGTGGATGTGATCCTTTCTTTGGTGTTCATTAAAATGAAGGGGAGGGTCACTGACTGGGGATTGGTGGGGTCACCAGCAGATTGATATTCCTTTGGAAACAACAATCAGATAAAATGATGCACACTCAACAATGGTACCGCACGGAGATTCTCAATTCAATAGATAAATCAGAATCTCACTTCTGAAAAGGTCTTTCCTATACCCTTCAGAAGGGTAATTATGGTAATTCTGCTAGACTAGTTTTTTTTTAATTCATGTATTGGATGTGAGTATGGCTGGTCAGGCCCACATTTATTGCCCATCCTCAAGAGTCAGCCACATTGTTGGTGGGTCTACAGTTACACGTAGACTAGACCAGGTGAGGATGGCAATTTCCTTCCCCAATGTCCCAGATGAGTTTCTCCTGACAATGGATTCATGGTCATCAGATGTTTATTGAATTCAAATGCCACATCAGCCAGGGCAGGATTTGAACCCAGGTTCCCAGAACATTACTTGGGTCTCTGGATTAACGTTCCACCGACAATACCACTTAGCTGTCACATCCCCTAGTAATCCAGATCAACAGACTAATGCTTTAGGGGCATAAGTTCGAATCCCAGTAGGATATTGAAGGTTTGAAAACATGTACCAACACATTCAAGAACAGCTTCTTCCCCACTGTTATCAGACTTATGAACAGATCTGTCATATATTAAAGTTAATCTTTCTTTTCACCTTCTCTGTAGCTGTCACACTGTATTCTGTATTCTGTTCTATTACCCTGATGTACTTTTTTAAGATATGGTTTGTCTGGTTAGCACAGAAAACAATACTTTTCACTGTAACTTGGTTCATGTGACAATAATAAATCAAACCAAATCAAAGTATAACAGGTGAATTTAAATTTAATCAATAAATCCAGAATCTAAAGCTTGTCTCAGCAACACTAACCATAAAAATATTGTCAATTGCCTTGAAATTCTATATGTTTTACTTACATCCTTAAGGGAAGAAAATCTATTGCTGTAACCTGATCTGACCTAAATGTGACTCTTACCTGCTTCTGAAGTGGTCCAGCAAGCCACTCATTTTAAGCAAGTAGAGATAATGCAACAAATGCTGGCATTGTCAGGAATATTTACACACATAGAACGATGAATTTAAAAGGGACAGCATTCCCAACTACGTTTAAACTTGCTCTCCATATCCAAGCTCACAGCTAATCATTAAGTTCATATTAACAGAAAAAGACAGGGTAGATAAACAATTTCCATTGGTTGGCAATTCTAGAACTACGGGCATAGTCTGAGCATTATTTGATTTGCTTTATTGTTGTCATATGTACCGAAATACAGTGAAAAGTGTTGTTTTGCGTTCTCTACAGGTAGAGTGTATCATACAAAGTGCATCAGGGTAGCAGTTCAGAATGCAGAATACAGAGGAACCTCAATTATCCGACATTTGATTATCCGAATTTCGGATTATCCAGCAAGATCACAAGGTCCTGTTGCTTTGCTAAGCTATGTTATCCAGCATTCGATTATCCAGAATTCGATTAACTGAACAAAATAATCCCCGCCCATGTCCTTCAGATAATCGAGGTTCCTCTGTACTGTGTTACAGCTGCAGATAAGGTGCAGAGAGCCAGACCAACATTAATATTGGAAAGGTCTATTCACAGTTTGATAACAGCAGGGAGGAAGTTGTTCTTGAATCTGTTCATACGTGTATTCAAACATTTATACCTTCTGCCCAACAGAAGACGATGGAAGAGAGTATCACCAAGGTGAGAGAGGTCTTTCATTATGTTGGCTGTTTTTTACCAAGTTAGCAGGAAGTACAGATGGAGTCAATGAATAGAAGGCTGGTTTGCATGATGTTCACAACTCTCTGTAGCTTCTTGTGGTCTTGGGAAGAGCAGTTGCCGTACCATGCTGTGATGCTTACAGATAGGATGCTTTCTATGGTGCATCTATAAAAATTGGTGAGAGTCGTTGTGGACATGCTGAATTTCCTTAGCCTTCTGAGGAAGTAGAGATGTTGTTGTGCTTTCTTGACCGTCACATTGACATGAGTGAACCAGGAGAGATTGTTGGTGATCATTGATACAGACAGGGGCGTGCCCTCCAATCCACATCCTGAAGCCAATGACCAACTCCTTCCATTTTGCTGATGTTGATGGAGAGATGGTTATCTTTACACCATGCCACTAAGCACTCTATCTCATTTCTGTATTCTGATTGTTTGAGATCTAACCTACAATGTTGGCATCATTGGCAAACTTGTGAATGGGTGTACCTGGAACATCAAGGGGAGTCACTCACCAATTAAGAGGAAGAAGGTGCTTTCGGAGTCTTAGAAAGGCAAAGGTGGACATTGCTTTGTTACAGGAGACACACTTGGATGATGGGGAGCATTTGAAACAACAGCAGAATGGCTTTGATGGGGTTTACTTTTCATCTTTTAATACCAGAAGTAGGGGAGTAGCTATATTGGTTAGGAGGAATCTCCCATTTAAGTTACTAGAGTGTGTTAAAGGCACACATGGTAGGTTTGTAATTCTCAAAGCTCTGATAAATGGGGAAGAATATGGTGTTTTAAATGTTTATTGCCCTCTGGTCCATCCCCTCAAATTTCTGGTAGATGTGGTCTCTATGTTGATAAGTCTCGAGTCCCAGCATATCATTACAGGAGAAGATTTTAATTGTCTCATGGAACCCATAGTAGACAGGTTGCCCAAAGGACCGCCCCCCCCCCCCCCTCAATACTCTCTGTATAAACTAAACAATTAGTAGATCTGTGTGTGGAGTTAGGGTTGGGGGACGTTTGGAGGCATCTCCATCCTATAGGCAGGGATTTTACATTTTTTTTCCAATCCGCACAGATGTCACACTAGGATTGATTTTTATTTTCTGACTCCCGTGGCAACCCTGAACTTGGTGGCATCTTGTACGATTGGTAATATTACCATCTCTGATCATGCTCCAGTGTACCTGTTGGCTAAGATTAGGGATGTTACAGAGGGTCCGAGGCACTGGCGAATGGATCCCTTTATCCTTAAGGATAATAAGTTTGTGGAGTATTTCTCTAGGGAATTTTGGGCGTTCCTGGACATTAACTCAGGCTTGGTTAGTAGCCCGTCCATCCTTTGGGAAACTGCCAAGGCCTATGCCAGGGGGTTAGTTATTTCCTACTCTGCCAGTAAGGAGCGGCAGAAGGGCGAGCAGCAACGTCTCCTCGAAGCAAGGTTGAAGGCAGCCGAGAAGGCTTACTGTTGAGGATAGGAAAGAATTATGCAGTGGGTAACTCACTCGTAGTGGTCTAATCTAAAGGAAAATGAATCACGCCACACAAACCTTGCGTTATTGACTGTTTATTTGGGGAGAGACAAGTCGACCTAATGGTCACAAGTCACTCCAATGAGATACAGAGAGTTGCGTGATTATATAGGTTACAATCATTTAACAATTAGCAAACTGTTAATTGCAGTATAATGAGTAAATGGGCACTTTAGTCAGTCACTAGCTTCAGTCACATAGTATCTGGACAGTGCTGGTTAGTAGCTGATAAGCAAGTGTTAGTATACAATTGATTCTTTTAAAAGAAGAACATTCCCATGCTGGGAAAGAGTTCACTATCAGGTCCTAGTTCAGCTGCAAGGCCAACCACCTGACTCAGCCTGAGAACGTACAAACTTAACAAGCACACACTAATATAAGATTTAAAATGGATTCCAGGCTTTTAATTTGTGGCAAGATGGCTGCTTTGGTTATAATGAATCTCCCACACTTACTTTGACAGGCCCTCATTTATCAAGCTACAGAGGACTACGGCGCTGCAGTCTGCATTGAATTCCGTGCTCATGCACACAGCAAGGAAGGAGCTTACTTTCACAAAGCAAAGGTTATGTGAGCATGGTGACAAGCCAGGCAAGTACCTAGCATATCTCACATAACGTCCCTCAAGCCATAATGTCAATTAGGGAAGGGTCTGGGAACCTAACATGTGATTCCAAAAGATTAATGTAGCATTCCAGAAATTTTACTCTAAGTTATACCAATGTGAGGGTTGTGAGGAGGGGTGGAATCCTTTTTCAAGGCGTGACCTCCAAACAAGAGTCTTTTCTCAATGCCCCCTTACCAGAGCAAGAGGTGCAGGAGGCTGTGAAGCAGCTTCAGAGTGGAAAGGCGCCCGGTTCTGATGGACTTCCCAGTGAATTCTATAAAGAATTTATAAACATATTGTCAGGCCCGATGCTCAGCATGTTCAATGACTCATACAGACATGATCGTCTCCCACCATCTCTGAGAGAGGCCAATATTTCGCTTATTCTTAAAAAAGGGAAGGTTCCGGAGGACTGTGATTCGTACAGGCCCATTTCACTCTTAAATGGGGATTTTAAAATCCTCTCTAAGACTATCGCGTTAAGGCTGGAGACTGTGTTACCTTCTATTGTTAAAGAGGACCAGACAGGCTTCATAAGGGGCCGCAGATCCTCCAACAATGTTAGGAGGCTGCTTAATGTAATTCAAGCGTGTCAACAACAGTTAGTACAGGGATCGGTGATTTCTCTAGATGCAGAGAAGGCATTTGACCGAGTTTAGCGGCCATACCTTTTTTCTTCCTCTGGAGCATTTTGGCTTGGGCAAAGCCTTTATAAGATGGATAAATGTTCTCTACAGTGACCCTCTCACTGCGGCCATCAACAATGGGGTACGATCAAGTAATTTTAACATTTTTAGGGGCAGCCACTGCTTTTTACGTTAAGTGATTGAACCATTGGCAAAGGCCATTCATAGGGATCCTAATATATCGGCTCCAGAGGCGGGGTCAAAATTTACATAAGGTTTTGTTGTACGTGGATGATGTCCTCATTTTTTTTTGTCAACTCCAGCAGTTTCAGTGCCTCACCTGATACACTCCTTTGGCACCTTGTTGGGGTACAAGATTAATTTTGCAAAATCAGAGTTTATGCCTATGGGTAGTTTTACGAAGATGATAGGTCTTGAGGGCAAATATTGATTCCCATTTAAGTGGTCACGGAGTTGGGGATTAGGTTTTATATATTTGGGCATATTCATCACCCCAGTTCTTGATCGGTTGTTCAAAGCTAATGTTGTTCAATTGGTCGACAAAATCAAACAAGACCATCAAAGAGGGAGCTGCTTCATAGTTAGATCAGATAGCGTTTGTGAAGATGAGTATTCTCCCCCGTTTGTTGTACCCCTGTACGGATGATCCCCCTGATTTTCGATAAGCAAACGTTCAGGAGGCGGAATGGCTGGTTCAGCTCTTTTATTTGGCATCGCAAGCGGCCCCTTATTAAATTAGCAAAACTGCAATTGCCTCACAGACTGGGGGGAGTGGATCTGCTGGGCATTCAAAACTATCAACTAAGCTCGCTTTTATCTTACATGAGTGATTGGGCTTGTGAGGACCCTCTTTCAATATGGTTAGATATCGAAACCTCTCAGGCTGGGTGCCCCCTTACTGGCTTGCTGTTTTTTGACAAAATGAGGACAGTTAGGGAATATTGCCATTAGCCAATAGTTATCAATACTGTTAAAGCATAGAGGGCAATTCGACAGAGGGAAGGCAATATTGGCAAAACATCTTCTCTTATACCTATTGTGGGTATGCTGGGTTTTCAACCGGGGATGATAGGTTGAGGGAGAAATGATGAAGTCCTTTGATCAGTTAGCACAGAAATACAAGTTATCTAACAGGGACCTCTTTCGTTTTTTTTTCAAGTTAGGGATTTTATTTAAAAAAACACTACACTTCTGACTGACCCCTCCAAATCCAACATAGAGAGAAGGCTGCTCAGTGCTAAGGGTACTCTTTCTGTCAGCACTTTAAAACATCAATATGGGGGGGGAGCAGGGGCAGCCCCTCAGATGAATTTGATTGACTCTGCAGGGTGTGCGAGAGAGAGCTAGGCATTGAAGTGTCCTCAGCATGGAAAGATATTTGGGAAAACACAACAAAGATATCAATTTGCAATAGGACCCATGCATTATAGTTGATGATTCTTCACAGGGTTCACTTGGCTCCAGATCGTTTGTCATAATTTAAACCAGGGGTATCTTCAACATGTCCCAAGTTGGTACGGGCACTCTTACCCATTGTCTCTGGTCCTGTGGTAGGCTTCAAACATACTGGAGTGCTGTGGCGGGTACAATGGAGAGGACTTTGAGTGTAAGGGTGGAGAAGGACCCAATGTCTCTCTTTCTTGGCCTGCCCAGTATGTTCCCTGTAGGTGTGCATAAGAAAAAACTTTTCAACATCCTCATTTTCTGCGCAAGAAAGAATATCTTGTTAGGTTGGGTATCCGAAATCCCCCGGGCCTGTCAGGTTGGCGGAAGATTGTTATGGAACATATCCCTTTGGGTTTTTTCACAAGTATGGTACACCACAAGACTGAAAATTTCGGTAAGACATGGCGGCCCTTTTTGGAATACCTGGACACAGATTTGTCTGCCACACTAACAAGGTCTTTTATAAACCATAACGATAGTGCTTTACAAGTCCAATATCCAGAGTGGGGGAACTGTGAGCGTATGATTATGTGAAAACTAATGCTCTCGATTGTTTTGTTTGGCTGAGCTGAGTTATTATTTATTAGTTGTTGTTGGTTATTATTTATTAAGTAGTTAGTTGGATTTTTAAACATTTTTCTAAACATATTTATACATTTGTACATGAGGGCAGTTTGGGTTGTTTACATTTTTTTTGGTGTTCTTTCTTTGTATTGTTTTTATTTGTATTGTTTTGTATTTGTTGTAATATTAAAAATCTATTTTGCAATAAAAATGTATGTTGAAAAAATAGAGCATTGGCGAATTTCTGCAGTGCATCTATGACTGGGCATCAGTGGTGGAGGGAGTGGATGCTTGTGTATGTGATGCCAGAGACAGGGTCTCCACACACAGTGCGATTTGCCCTAGATTGGGAGGAGGAGGGAGTCTCCACTTGACTACTGTACAAATTAAAAAACTTATCTCCCTCGATAATAATGACCACATCGACTGATCTCTGCAATTCTATAAACAACTTCCTCGGAGTGAAATAAAAAACACTCCTAATTTCAATCCTATATGGGAAACCTTAATTTCTAATTGTTCTACATCAGGTGGTTGAAGGAGCAGGGCTCCGAAAGCTAGTGCTTCCAAATAAACTTGTTGGACTATACCCTGCTGTTGTGTGATTTTTAACTTTGTACACCCCAGTCCAACAGTGGCATCTCCAAATCATGACCACCCTGTTAGTGGTAGCAATAGCTCAACGTGTGCAGTCCCAGTTACACATAGTTTTACACTGACAGCTGCTTGCAGTTTGGAGTGTACATTTATTTAGGTGTATTAAGGTGAGCAGTCAAGGCATATTAGATAGTCTCTTTGTGCTCGATGTTCTATCTTGCCCTGCAGGAAATGTGCACCCTTACAGAGCCTTTAATTATTAACAGCACAGTAGGACAATAGCCTCCTTCAATTATATTTATTCAGTCGGCCTGCAGGAATGCTTTCAGTCACTTCAGTAAAGGGTGCTTTTCTTTGCCTTCTTTGGAAATCCATGTAAATTATTATTGAGGTGCAGCCCTCAGGAAATCGGAAGACCATACTCCAAACAGTTGAAAGGTTAATATTAAAATTTCATGGCTCTCCAACGGTTAGAAGTTCTGCATCAATAGCACTGGCATCGATCATATTTCCTGGGCAAACAGCAATCTTCTTTTCCAATTGTGACCAACTCTTCTGTTGCCTCTGTCTCACTATGTTTTAAAGTTAATCGTTAAGTTTCTTTTGTGGTAGCTTCATTAAAGCTGAGAAACATGTTGAAGACGTATAACAGAAGGGGGTTCTTTACCCCTCTACCACAAGGCAAGCAGAATTAATTTCCTCCTCAGGTGTCAATCCTCCCAGAGAGTAATGAATGAATGAATGATTTATTGTCACATGTATTTTACAGTGACATACAATAAAATACAATCAAAAACTTTCACTCGTTACCATAACCCAGCACCATTTTGATAGTTTAACATGTGAAAATGAAAAAGAAAGTCCATCTCCAAACTAAGTTTTGAGATGGTTCAGAACTACCACCACTTCGCCAGGCCCAACTAACGTCAAAATTGCGGATCCTCAGGCACTCACACCAACATCAGAGACCATCGCCATGGTCAGTGTTGCCATGGTGCCCCTCCTGCCATCACTCTACTGCTCCCAGTGCCAGACCCAACCAACAACAAAGTCACTCAATTCTCAGGCACCATCTTTCACTGCTGGGCCTACCTTGCTGACATACCTCAGGGCCCACTCTCTTCCCCCTGCAATGGGCTCACTCATAGAACATAGATCATTACAGCGCAGTGCAGGTCCTTTGACCCTCAATGTTGCGCCAATGTTATGAAACCAATCTGAAGCCCATCTAACCTACACTAATCCATTATTATCCATTTATTTATCTAATGACCATTTAAATACCCTTAAAGTTGGCAAGGAGGAGAAAGTGAGGTCTGCAGACGCTGGAGATCAGAGCTGAAAATGTGTTGCTGGAAAAGCGCAGCAGGTCAGGCAGCATCCAGGGAACAGCAGAATCGACGTTTCGGGCATAAGCCCTTCTTCAGGAATGTTGGCAAGTCTACTACTGTTGCAGGCAGGGCATTCCATGCCCTTACTAATCTCTGAGTAAAGAATCTACCTCTGACATCTGTCCTATATCTATCACCCTTCAGGTTAAAGATATGTCTCCTCATGCGAGCCATCATCATCTGAGGAAAAAGGCTCTCACTGTCCACTCTATCTAATTCTCTGATCATCTTGTATGTCTCCATTAAGTCACCTCTTAGCCTTCTTCTCTCCAAAGAAAACAGCCTCAAGTCCCTCACCCTTTCCTCATAAAACCTTCCCTCCATACCAGGCAACATCATAGTAAGTCTCCTCTGCACCCTTTCCAAAACTTCCACGTCCTTCCTATAATGCGGTGACCAGAACTGTACGCGATACTCCAAGTGCGGCCACACCAAAGTTTTGTATAGCTGCAGCATAATCTCATGGCTCTAAAACTCAATCCCTTTACCAATAAAAGCTAGCACACTGTACACCTTCTTAACAACCCTATCAACCTGGGTGAAAACTTTCAGGGATCTATGCACATGGACACCTAGATCTCTTTGCTCATCTACACTGCCAAGAATCTTACCATTAGCCCAGAATTCTGTATTGCTGTTACTCCTTCCAAAGTGAATCACCTCACACTTTTCCATATTAAACTCCATTTGCCACATCTCAGCCCAGCTCTGCAGGTTATCTATGTCCCTCTGTAACCTGCAACATCCTTCCAAATTATCTACAACTCCACTGACTTTAGTATCATCCTTAAATTTACTAATTCATCCTTCTAAGCCATCATCCAGGTGACTTATAAAAAATGACAAATAGTAGTGGGCCCAAAACAGATCTCTGCGTACACCACTAGTAACTGAAGTCCAGGATGAACATTTCCCATCAACCACCACCTTCTGTCTTCTTTCAGCTAGCCAACTTCTGATTGAAACTACTAAGTTACCCTCAATCTCATGCCTCCGTGTTTTCTGCAATAGCCTACCATGGAGAACCTTATCACTTTACTGAAATCCATATACACCACATCAACCGCTTTACCCTCATCCACCTGTTGGTCAACTTCTCAAAGAACCCAAAAAGGTTTGTGAGGCACGACCTACCCTTCACAAAACCGTGTTGACTATCCCTAATCAAATTATTCCTTTCTAGATGGTTATAAATCCTATCTCTTAGAATCCTTTCCAACACTTTACCTACACCCGAAGTAAGGCTCACTAGTCTATAATTATTAGGGTTGTCTCTACTTCTCGAACAAGGAGACAACACTTGCTGCCCTCCAGTCTTCTGGTACTATTCTTGTAGACAATGACGATATAACAATTAAAGCCAAATGCTTTGCGATTTCCTTCCTAGGTTCCCAGAGAATCCGAGGATAAATCCCATCTGGCCCAGGGGACTTATCTATTTTCACACTTTTCAGAACTGCTAACACCACCTCCTTGTGAACGACAACCCTATATAGTCTAATAGCCTGTATCTCAGTATTCTCCTCAACAACATTGTCTCTTTTCTGTGTGAAAACTGACAAAAAATATTAATTTAGTGCCTCTCCTATCTCCTTGGACTCCACGCACAACTTCCCACTACTGTCCTTGACAGGCCCTAATCTTACTCTAGTCATTCTTTTATTCCTGGCATACCTATAGAAAGCTTTAGGGCTTTCCTTGATCCTATCTGACAAAGACTTCTCATGTCCCCACCTGGCTCTTCTTAGCTCTCTCTTTAGGTCCTTCCTGGCTAACTTGTAATTCTCAACTGCCCGAACTGAGCCTTCACATCTCATTTTTACATAAGTCTCCGTCTTCCTCTTGACAAGAGATTCAACTTCCTTAGTAAATCACAGTTCCCTCACTCGACCACTTCCTCCCTGCCTGACAGGTATATACTTATCAAGGACACGCAATAGCTGTTCCTTGAGCATGCTCCACATTTCAATTGTGCCCATCCCCTGCAGTTTCCTTTCCCATCCTAATCTGACTCCCCACACACTGGGCTCACTCTCCCCCTCCCCCTGCACAATGGAAATCCTGGAAGTCCCTCCCAGAGTTCCCATCTGTTAGGAGTGGTTTCAATCTCAGTCAGTTGAACATCCTGGATGTCCTCCATCACTTCAAGGCTCTGTCTCCTTATCCCACAATCTGTACTCCCACTATGGAGATCTTATGGTACAAGGAGTAGTGGTCCTGTCTCAGAGCCAGGTGCTCCAGGTTTAAGTCCCACTCCAAGACAAATACACAGCAATGGGAGGTATTTGATATTGGTGGAGTGGTGATGTGTGTGTGTGTGTGTGTCTGTCAGTTAAGCTGCTCATTGCTTCTCCCTGCCTTGGGAACTGAACCGATCTCACTCTAATGCCTCACTCGGAGGAGGGAGAAAGGGTCGGTAGCTGAGGTCTTGTTGACTGCTGGCCCCAGCTCTGTCAACCATGTGTATAAGATAAATTATCACCTCCAGAACAAAAAAGAACCTATTTCCAAAAGGACTGTAGAACTGACAAATCCATAATACAACCCTGGCATGTATATCGACGAGCTGGACAGTTCACTCGCTGGTTACAATTAAGAAAAACTAAGATTTAAATTTCTCCAGGGTCCTACAAATCTTCAGGACACATTAGTGTATTTGTAGCCAATTACTTTGGATAGCACCTAATTAGGCACAGCAAGCTCCCAAAACAGCACTGTGAAAATTAACAGGTAATCTATATCAGTATTGTTGTTTCGGGATAAATATTTGACCAGAAACCAGGGAAAACTGCAAAGCTTGTAGTTGAACTCTTAACAGCATAAAATAGGAATTGGAGTAAGCCATATTGTTCCATATTCTAATCCTGAATTAGAATAATCGATTGCTTTTTCTAACCGGTGCAGACCTGATGGGCCTTTTTTGAACAGTAGACCTTTTTGACCCTTGGAGCCTGGTTCACAATTTAATGAGAATGGGGCTGAACTTCTACATAAACTGCACATTCCCCTCACATCCTCTCCTTATTCCTTCTCTTGTCCAACAATCTACCGACACTTTGGCAAAATGCAACACCATCCCTTCCTGCTAAGCTTAGTGACAGAGAGGGCATTTATTTGGGGTGGGCACCCCAGCACTTTACCACCTCTGGGAAATATAAATACAGGGCAGGAAGGTTTGTGGGCAACACAGTTAATGCCCCTTTAGGAACTGCATTGTAACGCCACTTGTTCAAAACTAGAGGGCATAATTTTAAGGTGAGAGGAGAAAAATCTAGAAGGGACTTGAGGTGCAGCTTTTTCACTGAAGAGGGTGGTGGGTACATGGAATGAATATCCAGAGGAAGTGGTAGAGGTGGGCACACTTATAACATATAAAATATGTTTGGACAGGTACACGAATAGGCAAGTTAGAGAGGGATATGGGCCAGACATAGGCAAATGGGACTAGTTTGGTTTGGTAAATCTGGTTGATATGGACTAGTTAGATCGAAGTGTTTGTTTCTATGCTGCATGATTCTATAATAGCTAGTGACCCCTGCACTGCCCTTCCTTTCCTGTTAGTCCTGGAATCCTAGGCCTCTCTGATGCAGTGCAGGGAGTATGCTTTCTCAACCCAGACAAGCCAGCCTCTCGCTGTGGACAGACACTCAGCTTGTCGTGTCCTTGGTTTCAGGTAATGTCTGCCGCTGGCTGTTTAGATACTAGCGTGGTTCTTAAAATGATGAGGCTTTGTATTAAAAGAAGTTGCATGCACCCCTCATCAGCTCAACATCGAACCTTGGTACCCCCCAGCACTTCCATTCGCCACCTCAGTGTTCTATTTGAATCCTCAGTGAAACTCTGATCCCATATCTTCCTCTGCCAAGTCCATCTACGCCCATCTCCCTTACAAGCCAATCTACACTCCTGCTGCAGCCCATTTATGTTTGTTATCAACACCAAAAATGGAGAATGTGGATAGATCAGGAGACAGTAAGGACTGCACATGCTGGAAGCCAGAGTCAATAGATGTGAAGCTGGAAAAGCACAGCAAGTCAGACAGCATCCAAGGAACAGGAAGGTCAATTTTACGGGCCAAAACTTTGACTTTCCTACTCCTCAGATGCTGTCTGACCTACTGTGGATAGATTAGGGCTGTTCTTGGCAAGGGAATGCCTCAAGGAGGAGATTTTCAAAATTATGAGGTGGGAGAAGATGTCTGGACAAAGTTGATTCTCAATGGTAAGAGGATCTGAGGTCAACGATTTAAGGCAATTATGGTGAACTCTGTGATGCCTTCCTATGTGAGGAACAATATGATTGCATGTTCCTCTTGACCAGCTCTTGGGGCAAATGGAAGAGTGGGCCAGCTCTGCAGTTTGGTCTAGGAGCTAAGAAAGAAAATACGCTTCTGATGGCGTTAAAAAACCGGTGTCCTCCTCCTGAATTAGTTAGTCCAGCACAACTACTGAAACCCAATGGACTGACATCTCTACAATTTGGAAATCCCAATTTCCGAAAAACTGTTTGATTGGATTTTTATTTTGCTAAACACCTCACAGCACTGTCACTAAGTAATGAATATGATGACCATTAGAATTATTGTCATATTCTTGGTTTGACTGAAGAAAAGAGTAACAGTAATAGAGAAATCGCCTGTTTACATAGGATTGGAAATTAAAATTCAAAATGTATCGCACTCATTGCCAGTGCCAATCTTTCTGAATAAAGAAATTTCAACTTCATTTTACGGTTAGTAAGCGATTATTCAAACCAATCCTGACTTTAGTGACAATGCTAACTCTGGGTGACTGATCCCTTGGCATCCCTTTTAGCACAGTGTACTACTTTGGGAATATTGAAGATGCAGCATGTGGAATGAATAAAACAATTTCATTTGTGCATTGTAATGGTTAATCAACATTTAATGTTGTGGAGACATTTATTGCTGGCTCTCACACATACTTTACATTTGAACATTATTCTGAAATTCATAAAATTACAAATTTATTTCCAGAAATATATTTTTTGCTTTTATTCATTCTTGTTATGTCATGTCAGCATCGCTGGCAAAGTCTATATCCATTGCCCAGCCCTACGTACGCTTGACCCGAGTGCCTTACATTTCAGAGGGTAGTAATCAGAGTGCTAGGGTCTGGGTCATATGTAGGCCAGATCAGCAGATTTCCATCCTTAAAGGGCATTAATGAATCAGATGTGTTTTTATGACAATATAACAGCTTCATGGTCACCAATGGGGGTGTAAAGGCCTAGTGACATTATCACCAGACTGTTAATCCAGAGACCCAAGTAATTTTGTGGGGACCTGGGTTTGAATCCAGCCACGGCAGATAGTGGAATCTGAATTCAATCTGAAATTAGAAGTCTAATGATGATCATGAAACCATTAGCAATTTTTTGGAAAAAAAACATCTGGTTCACTAATGCCCTTCAGGGAAGGAAACTGCCATCTTTAACATGTGATTCCAGACACACAGCAATATGGCTGATTCTTAATTGGGCAATTAGGGATGAGCAATGAATACTGAGTCAGTCAGCAAGACCCTCATCCTGTGAATGAATTTTAAAAAATTACTGAGATGAGCTTTAAATTCCAGGTTGATTGAATTGAAATTCTGCCTGATATTGTTGTGGGATTTGACACAATGTCCTTCTAGAATCTAAACTATTGGTTTGATGATATTATGTCCACTGCAGGATATCAACTTAGTCACACGCATTTGGTATTGGTGAGTTACAGTGTAATTCAGATACATTTGTTGACCTGTGAAGAACAGGGAGTAGAATGCTCATTTTAAAATCGCGTTATCAAAGAAACCATTGTCCTTGAGAAGCAACAAGGCTAATTGACCAGCACTCCATTTTTCACACAGCGAAAGGCAAAGTCACCACAATCCCACTCTGTCATTTGAGGTTTTATAAGGTGAGGGTTGTCATACCTCAGGTGAGGCAAGGGGTGAGACCAAAAGATATAGGAGCAAAATTAGGCTATTCAGCCCATCAGGCCATTCAATCATGGCCGATACATTTCTGTACTCCATTCTCCTGTCTTCTCCCCATAACCCTTGATCTCCATACTAATTATGAATCTATCTCCCTCTCTTAAATACACTCAGTGACGTGCCTTCAGCAGCAACAAATTGCACACATTCACCATCTTCTGGCTGAAGAAATTCCTTCTCATTTTAAATCTAAAGGGTCTTCCCTTTACTGAGGCTGTGCCCTCGGCTCCTGGTCTCTCCAACTAGTGGAAACATCTTCTCAATGTCCATTCTGTCCATTCCCCCCTTGTCCTTCCACACTGAGTACAGACTCAGAGTCCTCAACTGTTCCTCATATGACAAGCCCTTCATCCCCAGGATCTCGTTATATACCTCCTCTGGAACCCCTCTAATGCCAACACAGCCTCCCTTAGATACAGGCCCAGAACTGCTCAATATTCCAAATGTGGTCTAACCAGAGCCTTATATAGTGTCAGCAGTACATCCCTGTTTTTGTATTCAAAATAAATGCTGACATTGCATTTGCCTTCCTAATGTGTCAACTGAATATACATGTTAATTTCAACAGAATTCTAAACTCGGTCTCCAAAGTCCCTTTGTGCTTCAGATTTCCAAAGCCTTTCTCTATTTTGAAAATAGTCTGCATACCCTCACCCTTTCTTTGCCCACTCTGCTAGCCTGTCTAAGTCCCAACAGGAGGACAGTCCTTCATGGTAACTTCTGCCAGTGTCAGAGTTGTGGGATCGGTCCACAAGACTCTGCATTGCAGACCAGCCACCCAAGCTAACCGACAAGGGACGTTTAAACAGGTTCTTAGACTGCAGATAGATCAGACCCGTTGCCATGACAGTCCCATATGGGTGTTGCAACACAAAATACGGGATTCTCTGACTCAAAACACGCCAGTTGGCTGCGCAAGGATTCTCAAACTGTAATAGTCCAATTGCATCACAGAAATGGCAACAAGTTTTATTTAAAATTAGGTTATTGTAACTTGAGAGCCTGTTAGTGTGACCAATGTGCTGATTCATTACAGTTTCATCATGTCAGTTGTGCAATTGCTTAGCACTCTTTCCCATAAATTGCCTGAACGTTTTTATGTAAAAAAAGACATACTTGAGGTGTGCTCAATCATGTCAGAACAGGAAACAGCCGTAACCACTTATCCTTGCTGTAATTCATAGTTGTCCTGGAACTAAAGTTCTGCCATTCTGGTAATTTAGTATTTTTGTTTGGTTTAATTCCAATTTTTTTTTAAAAAACTTCCATTTCAGTAATAATCACAAATGGGCTAACATTATAATAGCAAATTCTCTTGGATCAATGAACCAGACATATTTTGATCATATTGATTAGGACAGGTTATAGGTTTGTTCGCCTGAGCTTTGAGTTCTTCCAAACAATGAACTTGGACATTTATCTTTCTGTTTCAAGTGAGCATAAGTGTCTCAATTTAGCATCTCATTAAAAAAAGATAGTGTCTGCATTAATGCAGCACAGCCTTTGTACCATCAAGGTGTCTTTCAGATGCTGTGTGCTAGATGACCATGAAACTACTGCTTGTTGTAAAAAAAAAAATCCAGCGGGTTCTCAAACATTCAGAAATCTGCTGTCTTTCAACTATAGTACATAGTTTCTAAATGACTCAGTAAACCTTATAGCAATTTGATTAACTCTTCATTGCCCACTGAAATGGCCTAGCAAAGCACTAGACTGTATCTCAAGGGCAATATTGGATGGGTAATACATTTCTGCCTTGCCAGCTGCACCATAACCTCAAGCCTAAATGACCAAAAAAAAGGGAGTAAGGTTTGAGTTTTATCGCTGGATATTACAGTAAGATAACTGGTCTCTACAAACAACCTGCACCTGTTTGGAAATCTTGTGGCTACTGTGATAGTATTCGTTTTAAGAACTAGTGTTTACACTGTATTCCACACAGATCCATATTCAAAGAACAGAATAATAAACCATAGATTCTGGAAATTTTAAACATGAACCATAATACTTCCACTCCACTAACACCATTTTAGTTCACTGGTCTCTCTCGATTGGTTAATCCATAATATTCCCTGACCTGCTCAGAGCTGTCAACACTTTGGCAATGGACTTACTGTGATTCAAATCAGTAACAGAACACAAATTATCAGATTAGTCTTGAACAATGGATCGAGTCTGTCACTGACTAGACAAATTAATCTCAGGAGTACTCAGACAGTTAATAAAATGAAGAAGAGGAAAAAAACTTCATATATTTCTCAAATTCCTGTTCAATTAGTAGCAGGAGAATTGGGGAACTAGCATTACCACACTCTGAACAGTCTAGCAACACAGACCAGGCAAGGAGGTCACGATACTGTAAGGTTACAGAAACATACGCATAACTACTAAGCTTGGGTCCAATACACTTGAATTCAGCTCAAGGTGAATCAAAATCATTTGATCAGTTTTGTTTCCTTCTGTAATTGTGCACCAAGGGTGGTTTAAAACAGAACAGCTCAGTCGCCATGGTTTCAACATAACATGACCAGCAAACCATACTGGGTTTGACACGTTTGAACAGGGCAGACTGTGGACATAATTCCACTTCTTCCCTGCGATGGTCAGCATCGTTAGCATCTCTAACATACTAGATTAGTTTTAGAAGCTTCAAATTTAATGAGCAAACTTAATCGAGCACCTTTTCATGGACTTCATAATGAACTGCCAGAGAAAGTTGTGAATGCGGAAGTTACAACATTTAAAAGACATTTGAATAAGTTCATGAATAGGAAAGTTTTGGAGGGGTATGGGCCAAGCCCAGGCAAGTGGGAGTAGTCGGCATGGACTGAAGGGTCTGTTTCCATGCTGTGTCACTCCACGACTGCGGTACTCACTTAATCAAAGTGCCAGAATTAGGTAATTTGTCAAGCCTTTTCTTCGGACAGCATGCATTACAGAATAGATAATAAAAATACCATAAAACGGTCTCAAGGACAGACAGGAGAGCAAAGCAATATGACGTACGAGCAATATTAAATAGACAATTCAATCCAGTTAGGCACATTTCAAAGTAATTAAACCTCTGCAGCATGAACTCTACATTTCTGGTATCAACTAAGGTCACTTGGAGGAATATTCTATGATATTCTTTTACAGACCTACATATACAATACCCAATGCATTATTCATACTTTAAAGGGATACTTTTTTTTAAAAAAGCCAGAAATATCGGTTCTTAAACAAAGGTTACATAATTCCCTCTCAATATTTGCAAGCAAAACACAATTTACTCTAATTGCACACTAATTTAACTGAAATCTCCAATCTACTCCCCAAAACAGGTAACTTCCCATGTGTTTTTTTCTTTTCCTGGGTACAAATCTGGACATGCATTGGTAGCGCACTCACTTCAGACTAAGGTGGATCATTGCTACACATAGGGAAGGTTCAAATTAGATTTTTTTTAAGATTAGATTCCCTGCAGTGTGGAAACAGGCTCTTCAGTCCAACAAGTCCACGGCAACCCTCCAAAGAGTAACTCACCCAGACCCATTTTTCTCTCTGACTAATGCACCTAACACTATGGGCAATTTAGAATGGCCAATTCACCTGACCTGGAGGAAACCAGAGCACTCTGAGGAAACCCACGCAGACACAGGGAGAATTTGCAAACTCCATACAGTCACCCAAGACTGATATCAAACCTGGGTCCCTGGCGCTGAGGCAGCAGTGCTAACCACTAACCCACCAGGAGATTCAAGCTGGTTCTCAGAACAGTGAGGGAGTTCTGCACTGACAGATTATCCACTGGAACAGTCACTCAAATTCCTACCTGCCTATTCCAATGAATAGGAAAGGTCGCTTGGCACTACTGCCCCCTGAACATAGAGTTCTACTGGTATCTGAAATGAATACCCTTCCTTTAAATCATTTTTTAGTTAATTTATCTGTTGAGTAATGTGTCTCAGTGACACAGGGAAGGTTTTGTGTATAGTTATCATTAACAATCAAATAGCCCAAGGCACTTCAATGAAATGGAACAAAACGTCACCAAACCACAAAGTGATTTTAGATAAGATAACCAAGAACTTGGTTAGAGTTGGGGTTTCAAACAGTTTCTTGATTGAAATGAGAGGCACGGAGAGATATTGGGAGGGAAATCCAAAGTTTTGAAAACGCAGCTTCTAATGCTGGAGTGGTGTGCTGGAGAACACTCCCAAGTTCAGAAATGTTTGAATGCTTTTTGATGGGCTGTTAGGGATAAAGGGGGAAGGATATGGAGGAAATGAAGTGATTTGAAAATAAATTAACACAAAGGAATCACAGGCCAGGATATGGATGATAAGAGTTTTTTTGAATGCCAAGTTTGCTGAGTAATAGTCACTGAACTTGATAAAGGTGCTGAATAGTACAGTCCCACAAATTTATGTAAACTATGCCTTGCTTTCAAAAGTACACAATGCTTTCAGTAGTAATGCTGCAAATGGATGCACAGTAATCCTAGGGAACCAAGCACACACTGGTCACCTGTAATACTCAAATTTACAACTTGCACCCACAATTATACCCATCATCAGTGCGTTTAATAGAGTTTTATACTTATGCTAACATGTCTGCACAGCAGCTAAATGATACCATTACTGGAGGAAATATTGCAGACTCAACAGTTCGAGGGAAACCACGTAGGATGCACAATCATAAATTTAGTTCATCCAGTCTCATTTGAAAGAGTTTAAAAAGAATTACTTCACATGCGATGACACTGACAAGATCAATAGTCATGACCAATCTTCAAGGTGACTGATTATCATCTTGATCTGGTGAAGTGAAGTCAAAGTGCAGAGAAACAAAACAGGAGCAATGTGGGCCAGTCAATAAGATCATGGCTGATAGATCATTGCATACTACACTTCCACACTCTCCCATATCCTTTGATGCCTTTTAGTGCACAGCCAATGTGCTGTTAGTACAGCTCAAAATTTCAATCTAATGACGATGAAGGAACAGCAGTATTTTGTTTAAAAGAGTCAGGCTAGTGTGATTGGAGGGGAACGTACAGGCATGTGGGCATTTGCTTGTGCCTACTGCCTGCATTCTTGACAGCATTTTCCTCAGGCACTTTTAAGCATACAAACATATTAAATATGTGAGGAAACTTTTTATTTCTCCATAGTCCTGACAAAGCAGATTGAAATGGAAGTGATCAAATGGGAAAGGCATAATTAAGCTCCTCCTGCACCATTCTATGCAAAATCAGATCAGTGCTGGGAATATTTTGCATTCTCACTGGTTCTTTTTATTTTGACTGAAAGAATCATAAGAGGTTTTGTTCAACCTGAACACCTTGAAAAATGGAGTCGCAGGTAAATAGGATCGTGAAGGCACTGTTTGGCCCGCTAGCCTTTATTGGTCAGTGCATCAAGTACAGGAGTTGGAAGGTTATGTTGCAGCTGTACAGGACATTGGCTAGGCCACTTTTGGAATATTGCATGCAATTCTGGTCTCCCTGCTATAGGATGTTGTGAAACTTGAACGGTATCAGAAAACATTTACAAAGATGTTGCCAGGGTTGGAGGATTCGAGCTATAGTCAGAGGCTAAATAGACTGGTGCTATTTTCCCTGGAGTGTCAGAGGCTGCGGGGTGACCTTATTGAGGTTTAGAAAATCATGAGGGGCATGGATAGGGCAAATAGACAAGGTATTTGTCCCAGGGTGGGGCGAGGCCAAAACTAGACAGTATAGGTTTAAAGTTGAGGGGGAAAGATTTAAAAGGGACCTAAGGGGCAACTTTTTCCACAGAGGGTGGTGCGTATATGGAATGAGCTGCTAAGGAAGTGGTGGAGACTGCTACAATTACAACATTTAAAAGGCACTAGGATGGGTATATGAATAGGAACGGTTCAAGAGGGAGATGGACCAAAATGGGGACAAAAGGGACTAGATTAATTTAAGATATCTGGTTGGCATGATGAGTTGGACAAAAGCTCATGAATCCTAATCTCCACTGTAGATGTTAATTCAAAAATATTTCTGTATCGATACACACTCTCCAAAGTGATCAGTGTTGTGAATAGAGGTTAGAAAAAGAAATACCAACAAATGAAAATTGGGGGAAAAATTCAATTCAACTGGGATTGCATAATTATGACTTTACTGTTTCTGGACACAAGCTCACAATTCAATAAAGGTAGTGTACTAGACATTCCTGAAGAAGGGCTTATGCCTGAAACGTCAATTCTCCTGTTCCTTTGATGCTGCCTGGCCTGCTGCGCTTTTCCAGCAACACATTTTTAAGCTCTGATCTCCAGCATCTGCAATCCTCACTTTCTCCTAGTGTACTAGACACCATTACAGGATTCACCCATGGCATTCCAAAGTCACAGGAAGTCTGTGGTAATCTTTAAAACTATTTTTAAAACATTCCTTTATATCATTTAACCACTATCTCAAAAATGAGAGATAAGTAGAATTAAGCAAATATTAATGGAGATTACCAGAAAACTCAGCATGAGACTTAACTTGCAATTAAGTGTGTTTGGAATACAAGAACACATTTTGTATTTGATTTACATCACAGTTTCAAAATTAATTTGAATGAGTTTGAACTGAGGGAGACTTTAGCAATTTTTGGCCATGTTGAGCATCTCAAAGCACAGAAGAGATTTTCTAGGATAGCAACAGAGAAAGGGATTTCAAGTATAATGGAGTTGCAGTAAGTCCAGAAAAAGTTAAGGGTTTAGATAAAAGTGTTCAAAATCTGTGCTGTTTGGTATAAACAAGGAGAAAATTGTTCTCAGCAAACAGAAAGGTTTGCAACTGGAGCAGACAGATGTCAGGTAATGGACTCAAGAATCAGATAACCGAAGGAATTCTTTTTAATGTAGCGAGTTGAAGTTTGGAATGAATTGCCAAAAGGGTGATGGAAGCTGGTGCAATAGCAATATTCTAGAGAGCTGGATAAATACTTGGAAGTGGAAAACTTTGCTAGGCTATGGAGGGATGCATGGTATTCCTGAAGAAAGGAATATGTCAGAAACGTTAATTCTCCTGCTCCTCAGATGCTGCCTGACCTGCTGTGCTTTTCCAGCACTGCACTCTCAACCCAGGAATGTATGGCAGCAAGACTCTGAATAGTTCTTCAAAGAGATATGGTGGGCCAAATAGCATATTCGACATCATGACCACCTTATTTTCTCTCCCTCTCAAAAACCAAGCTTTAAAAAGTTTCCTTTTGGATGGCAAACTCAATAGTTAAAGAAGATAGATATTTTCATAAGGTAGTGCTAAGTAGCCCAAGAATTGAAAAATAGATTAAGGCAGGTTGACTGATTATTTTCTCAATGTTCAAAGACAATGTTCATTTTGCCCTATAAGTCGGCAATGTCAGAATGGTTTCACCCACAATACCTTATCTCCTATTCAGCTGGTCAATGTGCTTGAGAGAGACAATTATTTAAGCAGTATTTAATTTTTTATTGAAAAATAATTTAAGGAATTACCAATGCATGCGGTTCAAATTCTAAGTTGTATAGCCAATGCAATAAATTGGAGAAAGCATTAATCGGATTTAATAGAAAATGCAACTTTAAAAGTGGCTGAGTGACCATATCATGGGTTACAAGCTGATCACTTTAATTCCCTCACTTAACAATTCCAGTCAAAGTCAAGAGCAAGCAGTGCTGTCAAGTAATATCAAATTTCATGAAGCTTGGTAAGGATTCAAAGCAAATCACCAGTTGCAACTAAGGCTTTGGGAAAGGAAGCAGCAGTTATTTAGGTCACCACAGTCTCAATCTAAACCTTGGGCACAAATACATGCAAAATTGGAATTTAGCCACACATGAACGGCTAGAAAAAAAATCCAGTTTTCTGTAGAATCAAGTCCAATATTTACTGAACGAATGGCCTTTCAGCAACAATGTCTAATTTCAGTAAAGCCACACCTGACATGAACATCACTGTAATCAGCATCTGTATTGGCATGAACACTGTAAACTTCAAAAGGCTGGTACTTGAGACTGGAATTACCTGGTACTGCCGGTAGTCCAAAGGTGAACTTGGAAC
The DNA here is from genome assembly GCF_004010195.1 of Chiloscyllium plagiosum. Lineage (NCBI taxonomy): Eukaryota > Metazoa > Chordata > Chondrichthyes > Orectolobiformes > Hemiscylliidae > Chiloscyllium > Chiloscyllium plagiosum. The sequence goes on from NC_057749.1 coordinate 8,529,798, forward strand.
AATTACATTTAACACATCTGCTTAATAACTGGTGAGCACTAAATGTTTAATCCCATTCTTTATTGAATTAAGTTCACAGGTAGGCATAATGCATGTGACAGAACAAACTTTAAACGCTCAATAAAGTAATATTTTAGGTTGCATCTTGCATCATGTACAATCACAATGGACGAAGGTCTGAAAACCATCTGGAAGAAAAACATTACACAAGATTAGATTCATTCCAGAAATTCTGTCAGCTGTTAAAACCGAATACAGGTCAACTCAAAATGCAAATCACTGTCATCTTAACAGGCAGATGAGAAGTCAAGTCAGAATTTGTACTATTCCCATTTACAATTGACATTTTTAAATAGTGCTCTAGTATATGGTAAAATATCCCAAGATACTTCATTAGCATGGTATCAGACAGTTTGACATCAACTTAAATGACTCTAGCATTGTTGGCCAACCAAGCTTGACTGGGGCAGTTTTTGAGCAGTGACTCAAGAGATTTAGCAGGTATTTTAGCAATTGAGCTTTATGCCAGCTGAAAATACAGAATGGAGAACATGTCCACAACTTTCCTGACTGGTTAAGCTTCAACATTAATTCGAGTACTAGCATTGCAGAATGTAGCAGCAGGGGTCAAAAGAAAACGGGTGGACTTTGGGTTTGTGCAGCTCACCCTCTGTACTTATACATAACATCTCCCTGAACAGATACTCAATATTAAATGCATTAGTTATCAGAGAGAAAAACCCTAGAGCTTATCTCGTGGCTTTATCAGAACATATAAATCACTTTTCCTGGTGAATGTGGTGAAAGTAAGGCCTTTTAAAATTGAACATTCTTGCTATTTCCAACTGAGATTGAATTCACTCAAGCTCTTTTTTTTTCTAAAGATAAAACTGAACAGATTCAAATAATCAGAAACACTGACAAAGGATCCATTCAAAGCAAAGTTGGAGATCTTGCAGAATCTTTTGAAATCTTAAAGTCAAATGGAATGCAAAAGCACGATCTTAAATTCAAGTATATTTATTTGTTCACACTTTGGCCAAGGATTGACTGCTGGGCAAATACTTTCCGAGTAGCTTAGACACAAAAGGTTGCCTTTCTCGGAGATGTATCAGCAACATGAAGAAATAGGTACATTATCTCAAAACGGGTGCTAAATTCTTGAAATGCCATCCATAAGAGCAGGCTGCTGTATCTGAAACTATGGAAAGTTATTTGATAGAAAGATGCTTGCATCGCAACTATCTGAATTTTAAGAATGATTTGACACTTTTATACTTTTGTAACATTTGTGAAGGAAGAAGTGCAGGTACAGGCAATGTACTTTGTTTCATTTGCAAGTGATATTCTCCACTGGTGCAAGAGAAGTGTTACGAAATTCAGTTATATGGTGTGCTTGCTTTTGGAATTTGATAGAGAAACCTCCAATTAATTTCTTTTGTGGAGCTAACTGCAAAGCAGGAACAATGTTTTCTTTTGAGAGGTTGCACACCTCAACATAGAATGTTTTCAATTGTCACAACTCCGTAGAAGTATTAGGCTGAGAAGTAGTTTGGTAAGACACCATCACGAAAGCTGTGCGTTACAGGGTCAGAACAACGAGTCAAAGCAACAATGTGCAGTCTTTTCCAAAAAAAAATGTAAGAAACTAGTGGACTCCTTTCTTTCTCGCTTAAGATGACAGGAATTTCAATGTATAACTGGAAAAAAATTAGTTCATGTTAGCCTTTTTCTGCAGATTATTGGAAAGACAAGCACTTCATTAAGTTGTACAGTGAAATTTCAATTAGGCGAAAGTGGGTACTGCAGATGCTGAAGATTAGAGTAGTGCTGGAAAAGCACAGCAGGTCAGGCAGCATCCAAGGAGCAGGAAAATCGACATTTCAGGCAAAAGCCCTTCATCAGGAATCATTCCTGGGGAAGGGCTTTTGCCCGAAATGTCGATTTTCCTGCTCCTCGGATGCTGTCTGACCTGCTGTGCTCTTCCAGCACTGCTCTAATCTTGACAGTGAAATTTCAAACTCGTTGACAGAGCCAGTCCAACTGAACCATAACTGGGCAAGTACAGCATCCGAAATGCCAATGTTAACAGAACTGAGAAAGAGCTGTTCAACAGCATCGGAAAAAACTTAGAATTAAAAAAACTTGAATAAGCCTTTTGCTTCAAAATGAATGAAGTGACAATTCCACACCTAATGCGCATTGACATTTATATTTCACTTTCTCTAAATCTTACACAAGACAACCAGAGTCTGTTTGCATGGTTGCTACAAATACGTGTACTTTACAAATCATATCATAATTTGTGAACTAACTCTAAAATTGGTCTTAAAGATTCTGTTGTAAACTCACCAGGTAGAACGTTATAACTTGTTTAAACCAATCTCCTCTGGGGTTGGAATACCCAGTTCAGTCAATGTGGGCCTGAGTTCTTGAATAACGTAAGGATAGATATCTTTGTGAGGACCAGCTTTGTCCTGAAAAGTGCAAGGAGTCACATTTACAGACAGCTGCATGATGCATTTTGTTAGAAAAACTGTTAAAATGAGCTCTTGGTGACATGACAACAGACCAGTGCATCCACTTAATCACACCAACAATTCAATGGTTTAAATGCAGATAGGAGAACTTGCTCTAAAATTATCCTGACTAAAAGCCACCCTCCCAAAATCAGCAAGATAAATTCAAAAGATTTGTAATGACCTTATTTAACATACAAAACCTAATTTTTGTTTCTAATAAGATGGCATTAACACAGAGCATTTCGAACCACCCATTTCTAGCTAAATATAGGATATACAATGAGCAATATCTTGTAGAACCCATGAGATGCTGTAGTTATGGTCTTAGAGGAAAGAAAATATTTTAAACAGGTCTGCAGTTGAAATATTATCCTTTCTCTACTGCATTAATGTCAGATTATCTGGTATTATTACAACATAGAAAGAAGCCATTTGGCCCAGCATAATGTCACCAACGCTCCTGATGTCTTATTGAATACCCTTTCAGGAATGAAATTGATAGGCAATGGAATTGTACATAACCATTATTAAAAACATAAGCTGTTCAAGCAATAGTATTCTACAAGTTATAGAAGCAGCACTGAAATTACAGCATTTATACGCATCTTGCTGCATACTTTAAAATTGCTGCTATTACGTGAACACAATGAACGAATACGTGACCAAGTTGATTTTCAGTGGCAGTGCACAGAGAACGTCGGTCTCTCAGAGATTTTTTGGATGCTCCTTGTTAAAATAAATGTAGACATTCATTACTTACTAATTCGTTTTTGACATGTGGCTGTTGTGGCACCAGTGTATTTATGATTTATCTCTCATTGGTCTGGTGACAAAGATATACCACACTGCACAGGACTGGAGTCACACAGGTAGGTCAGGCAAGGATGGCAATTTCTCAACCTCAATCTCAGTTGATGTTTAACTGGGAGTGACGTGACAGGAGCAATATTCGCCTTTTGAAATAAAGACTATTTTTGGATGTGACTCAGTGAATTAGTCTCTCTCTCTCCATTTCTTCAGGTAGTAATATTCTTTGTATTCATGTAACATACAACATAACAGGGTTACTCATTATGACCACAGCTGATTCTCAGTTGAAAATCTGATCCCAAAATGAAATCTGGTTTGATAGATCATACCTTAACTTTTAAAAATGACTGCCTTCTATTGAAATATAAGCCAGACTTCAGACTTGGTTATAATAATAAAAGAGCTTATTATGCCAGGGTAAAGCATAATAAAGTAAAATAAGCTATTTACATCTGATAGAAAACAAAGAACTGCAGGTGCCAAGATGTGAACGAAAAACAAAGTGCTGGAGAAAATAGCAAACTCCCTCTGACAGTTTCGAAGATTTCAAAACAATGGCAAAACAATCCCAGCCACTTCTTGCCAGCCACTTTCTAGGTTAATCAAAATCCAGAGAAATTTCCCTTCCATATTAAATCTATAAGACAACAAAGCTTCTTTCAAGTTTCAGTCCAGCTGCGAAGATTTTCTTTTGACTGTCAACTGAGATATTAGACTTTCTCAACTTTGAATCCAATGTAAATTTCTCATTAAACACAATTGCCTGGAGGGTTTCAAAATAAATCATTAAACAGAGTTAACCTATTCACTTAAGTGAACAAACTCCTTTCTTTTGGGAAAGTTTTATATCAGACTTCATTCATGTCTCCTTTGAAGTGAATTCAGAAGCTTTTAACTCATTTTTAAAAATCTGTCCATCCTATCTTTTGCTAAATTAATTTTTTTTCCCCTCTGTCATAAAACACCACAATACTAACAAGCTTCCATTAATATGCCAAGGCGAGTCATCTGCACTGACACGCATACTGGTTCAAAAGTGTCGCTGAAAATACTTAATTATGAAATCTCTTCACAGAGAAAGGACAACACCCATTAGTTTAAAATTGAAACTCTGAAAAGGAAATAAATTACATTTCATCTCACACTAAGCTACAGTGATTCAACTCAAACTGCATTAGTTGCACACAGTATTGTTAACATTTTAGTGGGACCTTAGTAGTGGAGCTCCATAGTGCATACTTGGAAACAATAATATACAGCATTGACTCATGTTAATGATCAGGTTCTTTTCCATATCGAAGTTCAAGTAACAGGAAACATTTCAGCATAGATTGGGATCATTGTGTGCTACAACTTGACTGAAGTTAGTGCAAGTTGGTTACATAGAACCACAGAAACAGATTTAGCCCCTCAAGTCTGTTCTGCCCTTCAATTAGGTCATGGTTAAACTGGGCCAGAACTTTTGTTCTGGGATGTCACAGCAAGTGGCAGCGTGGGGTAGCGCTGGATGGATGAAGGTGACGGGGGTAAATGTGCTGGGGAGGGTGGCAGGTTGTTGTGTGGAAAAACAGAAGAAACCCAGCAAGAGAGTAATAATGAATGAGAGAAAACACGTGGGCAATTGCAGTGAGATGGAGAGGGTCACTGTTGGGAAACAGGCGAGAATGGGCAAAGCTGGGAGCATGACATAACAGAAAATGAGCAGTAGTAAGCTGCTTAGCCCTGCAAACCTGCTCTGACATTATGGTCGTGCCAGTCATCCAATTCAATAGTCCATCCCCAAGTTTCCCATATACCCCTTGATCTCTTTAGCCTCAAGTGTCTTCCAATACCTTCTTGAAATCGTACAATGTTTTGGCCTTGACTGCTTTGTGGTAGTGAATTCCAGAGGTTCACCACTCGAGTTCAGAAGCTTCTCATCTCTGTCCTCACTGGTTTACCCTGCATCCTTCGGTTGTGATCCATGATTTTGCACATCCCCAACTATTGGGAATATTGATTCTGGATTCAACCCCTTACATCTCATCAAACTTTATAGGTTTCTATGTAATCCCCCCCTCATTCTTTTGAGCTCACAGATGTAATTCTAATCAACTCAACCTTTCCTCATCCATCAGTCCCATCATCCCAGGAATCAGTCTGGCAAACTTTTGCTGCAGTCCTTCTACAGCAAGAACATCCTTCCTCGGATAAAGGAAGTCAAGCAGCACATGGAGGCAAAAATGGCCACTGGAAAGTGATGCTGGAGAGATACAATGAAATGGCTGAGGACCTGAATAATCACAGTGCAATATCCCAACGATGCGAAAGTGTAAAGGGGCACAAAGGAGTACAGTGGTCATCACCAAAGAAAAAGTGCTAGAAAAACAGAATGGCCTGAAGGTGGATAAATAATCTGGACCAGATGGACTACATCCCACATCTAAGTGAGATAGCTGAAGAGATATTGGAGGCATTAGTGGCAATCTTTCAGGAATCGCTAGAATCACAAGAGTCTCAAGACTGGAAAATCGCTAAGATGACACCCTTTTAAACAGGGAGTAAGGCGTAAGACAGAAAATTACAGACCGATTATCCCAACCTCTGTCATAAGATAGATCCTGGAATCCATTGTGACGGATGCGATTTCTGATTACTTAGAAATAGGGTTAAGTCAGCATGGTTTCATCAAGGGGAGGACATGCATGACGAATCTGCTTGAATTCTTTGAGGAAGTAAAGAGCAGGTTAGACCAAGGATAGCCAACGGATGTCATCTACTTGGACATCAAGGAGGCCTTACAGGAGACTACTGAGTAAGATAAGGGCCCATGGTGTTGGAGGCAAGGTTTTAGCATGGATAGAAGGTTGGCTGTCTGGCAGAAAGCACAGAGTAGGGATAGGAGGGTCCTTCCCAGAATGGCAGCTGGTGACAAGTGGTGTGCCGCAAGGCTGTGTTAGGACAACTATTCACTTTAAATATTAATAATCTAGATGAAGGCACTGAGGGCATTCTGACTAATGTTGCCAACGATACAAAGATCCTTAGAGGGACAAGTAGCACTGAGGCAGCAGGGAAGCTGCAGAAGGTTTTAGACAGGTTAGGAGAATTGGCAAGTAAGTGGCAGATGGAATACAATATGGGAAAGTGTGAGGTCATGCACCATAGTAGGAAAAATAGAGCAATGGACTATTTTCTAAATGGGGAGAAAATTCTGAAGTGCAGAGACACTTGGGAGTTCCAGTCCAGGATTCTCAAGGTAAACTTGCAGGTTGAGTTAACAGTTAGAACGACAAATGCAATGATGGCTTTATCTTGAGAGGGCTTGAATATAAAAGCAAAGATGTAATTCTGAGGCTCTCCAACGCTCTGGTCAGACCACATTTGAAGTATTATGCATAGTTTTGGGCCCCATACCTCATGAAGGATGTTCTGGCCTTGGAGTGTGTTCAGAGGAGGTTCACAAGAATGGTCGCAGGAATGAAAAGCTTAACATTGAGGAATGTTTGAGGACTCTGAATCTCTATTGACTGGAGTTCAGGAGGACAAGGGGGATCTAATTGAAACATACAGAATACTGAATGGCCTGGACAGTAGATGCTGGTAAGATGTTGCCACTGCTAGGAGAGAGTAGGACCAAAGGGCACAGCCTTCGAGTAAAGGGAAGACCTTTTAGAATAGAGAGGAGGAGAAACTTCTTCAACCAGAGCATGGTGAATCTACAGAATTCACTGCCACAGAGGTTGTGGAGGCCAGGTCATTGAGCATATTTAAGACATAGATAGATGGGTTCTTGAGTATCAAGGGGATCAAGGCTTATGGGGAAAAAGCAGGTGAATGGGGTTGAGAAACCTATAAGCCATGATTGAATGGCGGAGCAGACTCAGATTCATGGAGATATACAGCATGGAAACAGACACTTTGGTCCAACTTATCCATACCAACCAGATATCCTAAATTAATGTCGATGGGCTGAATAGCCTAATTTCTGCTCCTATGTCTTATGGTCTTACAATGTCACTGTGGTCCTGTACAACTGCAACAAGATATCCCTGCTCCTGCACTCAAATCCGCTTGCTGTGAAGGCCAACATGAGAGTATATTTTGAACAGTTAGGGTCCGAGCACTGATCCATGTGGTACCCTACTCGTCTCTGCCTGCCATTAAAAACAAACATTTATCTCCATTCTGTTTCCTATTCATCTCAATACATTTCCCCAATCCCATGCACTTTAACTTTCCACACTAGTCTCTTGTCAGACTTTGCCAAAGGCCTTCTGAAAGTCCGAACAAATCACGTCCAGTGGCTCCCCCTTCAACTCCTTAAAGAATTCCAACAGATGTGTCAAGTGCGATTTTTCAATTACAAATCCACGTTGACTCTGTACAATCTTGACACTGTTTTCCAAGTTCTCTACCATCAAATCTATTATAGTGGATTCTAGGATTTTCCTGACTATTGACATCAGGCTGACCGGTCAAAATTCCTAGTTTTCTCTGTACCTCCCTTTTAAGTACACAGCTTACATTGGTTCATCCTTCAATCTGTAGGAACTGCTCTAGAATTTGGAAGATGAACACCAATGCTTCCACTATTTCTAGAGCCACTTTCTTCAGTACTACAGACTGTAGATTCAGGTTATAAATTATAATTACTATACAAAACATCAGAAAAGAAAGAAAATCTCTCACTCTCAGCCTTGAGAGAGAAACTTTAATGCAAAGATATAAAAGGTGTGATGTTACATGCTATTTGACGTTAGGCAATAGTGTTGTGAACTAGGCACCTCATAAGGAAGCCTACATAATGGCTTAGGGTTCTAACTTTGCTTTATATTGAAGCAAGCAGGTCTTCAACAAACATTCATACAATTTACAGAATGTCTAATTATTTCTCTAGCATGGCTTACGTATCAGTTTTTTTTGGAGGGGGGGGGTGTGCTCAGGGAGGAAAGAGGGAAAAGAGAGAGAAGATGATCCATCATAGTTTTATGATGACAGCTGATTTTAAGGAGCCAAGAGGTGAAAACCTGAGAAATCCTCAAGTGGGAAGAACAGAACAGTCCATCTTGGAGTGGGGTGCACTCAACAGCATATGCATGGTACATGCAAATAAATGGGCACTTAGAATAAAAGAGGTCACAGGAATGTAACAACTTGCATTTATATAGCACTTGTGTGTGTTTAGGAATTTGCTAGACAATGTAAATTTGGTATGTTGTGGTAGGGTCATCAGATGATGAATCTTAAGGCCCAAGCTTAAGAAATGGATTCAAATCCTACCACCACAGATGGTGAATTTGAATTCAGATAATAAAATCTGGAATTGAAAGCCAGCGTCAGTAAAACTCTGAGCAAATTTTCTAATAGTTCATCTGCTTCACTACATCCTGTAGTGAAGGAACTTTGCAATCTTCACCAGGTCTGACCTATATTCACCTCCAGACCCACAGCAATGTGACGGATGCTTAACACAGCCCTCTGCAATGGTTTAGTAAGCTACTCAATTCAAAGATAATTAGAAATGGGTAAAAAGTGCTGATCTTGCCAACAACACACTCATGCCATAAATGGTAAAAACTAGATGTTAATAAATTGTTAATAATACATACCTGAACCAGAAAAACAATCGCTTCACTTTCAAAATGGCTAACAGTCAGAAAGCTTCAATTCCAGAAGGCAAGCGCATGCCTGCTTTCACCCAGTAATTGAAACTGCATCATCTTTTACCTTCAGTCTTCAAGTTTACAAAACAGACAAGAATGTTGGACAAAGGAGTTTCAATTCCACTGACCTTCACTGCTTCTAGGATGCGGATTGCACTAGCTAGATCATTTAACCTACGGCAGGCTCTCAGAGCAGCATCGAGAATTTTAGGTTCTGGTACAAGATCATATCCAATGAGGGTGTTCATTCCTGTCAATTGACAGACAGTTATTGGAACAGGCTATACAAAACAGTAGATTTTCAAAGCAATGTCAAACTTCAAGCATAGAATCTGTGCAAATATTTTTAACCATGAGAAACAGCACAGTAGCAACTAAGGGAAAGGAAACACCATAGTGCAGAAGGCCATTCAGCTCAGAATGAATATCATAATTTCATATCATTCGCCAACCTTTTCTCCATAACGCTGCACTTATTGCCTTGTTTGAATCTGCCGAGAGTGTGGTGCTGGAAAAGCACAGCAGGTCAGGCAGTATCCAAGGAACAGCAGAATTGATGTTTCGGGCAAAAGCGCTTCATCAGGAAGGGGGCTTGATTGAAACTGTCCCCACACCAGTGCATTCCAGATTCTAACTACTCACTAAATTAAGAAGTTTCTTCTTTTTATTAAATTTACTACTTTTGCACTAGTTTAGTGATTAGCACTGCTGCCTCACAGCACCAGAGACCCAGGTTTGATTCTAGCCTCAGGCAACTGTCTATGTGGAGTCTGCACATTCTCCCCATATCTGTAGGTTCCCTTTGGCTGCTCTAGTTTTCTCTCATACTCCAAAGATGTGCAGACTTGGGTGGATTTGCTATGGGAAATGCAGGTTGCAGAGATACACGGTCAGGCGAGTGGGTCTGGGTGGATGCTGTTCAGAGAATCAGTATGGACTCAATGGGCTGAACAGCCGGCTTCCACATCGTAGGGATTCTGTGATCACTAAATCTGTGCCTTCCTCATTTTTGTTTACAAGAAACAATTCAAATCTGGTCTTTAACAATTAAGTAGTGCTAAAATGACAAGTAACAATTTTTGCCTAATGTTTGCCAAATGGCATATTGGCCCAAACATGGCTGGAAAAATTATAAATGGAGCTTTTTTTTGAATTTCAAACTTACAAGTTAAGCATTACTACAGTTAGGAAACACAAAGATGTGACAACTCTGCATTGTTAATACTGAACATCAGAAAGACCGTCTCAATCACAAACTTGCATAGCAGATGAGCATGGGGATTCAAGACATCTCTCTCACTCTGTTGCACTGTGTGCGCATTAGCCACGTTTGTGTTAAACAACAGCGTGGTAGGTAAGAGATATGCTGAAAGTTCTGCATACCTCCAATTACTTAGCCATCAGTCTTGCAGAGATAGGAGCTCATTAAAATTTGATAGACCTGACCTATGAAATCAAAACATTCTTGCTTTAAGGTTATGAATTTAATTATGCATTCATTGAATGATTTACTTTTTACCTTTTCTGAGTTCCCAGGCATCAATGTCAGGCTTGTTGAAGTACGTCACCCAACGAGCATCAAACTCCTCATCAGTTTCCTGTTTGCCATGTGAATACCAGCGCAAAGCAATAGCAGCTGTCAAAGAGACACAACATCAGTGCCTTAACAGTTTATATCGGCCCAACTACCTTCCAGCTTTCAAAAAAAAAACCCAATTCTATACAGTTAACAGTTCCTTCCAGTGCTCCATTTCACGAAGTCTGAAATTTTGAGATTTATATTAAATATTAGTTACAAGCTTTCCAAAACAAACTTTTCAAAATGATCAAGCAATAATATTATGGAGATGGAAGGATGCAAATGAATGATTAAAACCCAACCAGTCACCTGAACTATGACAAGGTCAGACAACCCTAGGTTATAATTCAATAGTTTATTTGAAATTCCCTTTGTGGGCAGTGCTCCAAAAACTTGTGATGTCAAACAAACCTGTTGGGCTATAATCTGGTACCGTCTGACTTCTGACCTTGTCCATTCCAGTCCAACACCGGCACCTCCACGTAATAAATTATGACAAAGCATTCCCATAGTAATTTTAACATTTAATTAACCTGTTAAGTGTATCATCGCCTCCTTTCCCACTTTCTGCCGTAGAAGTACATAACATCAGCTGGTGCTCCGACTCCTCCCCTAACCCAAGTGATGAACTTGATGCACTAGTAAGCATTTCTCTTCTTTTTTTAAGTGAAGATTTAAAGTTCAAGGTTCAATGGATCAATGCTAATTCAGCACCATGGTGCAGGAGAAACAAACTTTCTAGAAAGCTCAGGAACATCAGCTTTAGAAACTGATTCCCAATTCCTGACTCCCCTCTACAACTTCTAACAGTTCGATTTTAAAAAATGAAGGGCAAAACTGTAATATTTTCATATAAAGACAAGGTAAATAATGATTTGGAGATGCCAGTGTTGGACTAGGGTGTACAAAGTTAAAAGCCTCAACACCAGGCTATAGTCCAACAGGTTTATTTGGAAGCACTGGCTTTCGGAGCTCTGCTCCTTCATTAGGTGGTTAAAGGTGCAGCGCTCCGAAAGCTAGTGCTTCCAAATAAATCTGTTGGACTACAACCTGGTGTTGAGAAATTTTTAACAAGGTAAATAATGTAGCCATGTTGGGTCAAATCTCATTCAGGTGGTGATCAGAAGTAGTTCAATCAAAGAATTCAGGACAGTAAAAACAAAATACCAATATATGGTTTCACAGTTGGAAACCTTGGCTAACTTATCTAATTCTGTTTTCACTTGAAAAGTAACTTGACTGCCAGAACACGCCCCACAAAAAAATGCACTGAAAGTCCACACTACAGACCCCCAGGCACTGCTTTGCACGTACCATGGCTACAAACCTCCGTTTTCTGCACTCTCCCATCTACACAGAACCAGTGACCCCACCTGGGGTCCAATCCCAACTTTGGAAATCCATGACCTACAGTAAATGTTGAAGTGCATTTAAGTGTTACCTCTGCATGACTTGGCATCCAGATCATAACATTAGTAAGAGCAGAATATGAAGAAACAAACTGCATATTCACAGTACCTTAAACCTCACATAGTCTGTCACAGGAATATGATACAAAATTTGACACCCAATCACAAATATTTGAACAGTGCTAACAGGTTGGTTTTACGGAAACTCATTGGAGGACAAAAGGGCCACTGTTAAACTGATTAAACTAGAATGTGCAAGTACTCAGGATTAGATGGAGATCTCTCTCTGGAGGGCCACTAAACTGGAAGAAACCATGGACACTTATAAACATTTTAGAATGTATATTAAAGGCATGGAATTAGACAACCTTGATAGGGAAGGTTAGAGGGTTGGCAACTCAGCTGAAGGACAAATAAGATGCTAAGGGTCACACAAGATACTGGGAGGATTCAATTTTACATTAAATGGAAGGGGGAAAAAAAATCAAAGTGCACTAATATTTGCCAGCCATCAGATGGTATTATTTATAAGGACATGAATCTCTCTCCTAACAGTCAAACAAGTACAAAATTAACGAGGGCTCTTGTGGCACAGTGTTAGCACTCCTACCTTTGGACCAGGAACCTTGGGTTCAAGTCCCACTTGCTCCAAAGGTATGTTGTAGCATCCCTGAACAGGTCGACTCAAATTTTCACAGACAGATACAGGGAAGGAATAGAGGGATACAGACCATGTGCAGCCAGAATGGATAAGATTAGAATGACATCAGGGTCAGTGCTGACATGATGGATTGAAGGGCATTTTTGTGCTGCACTATTGTCTGTTCTAATAGTATTCCACTATAAACGTGTACTAGACACAAGAAATTGTGAAACACCGACAAGCAACAGTAAGCCAAGAACAATTCTCATTTGAATGGAAAAAACAATGTGGTCAGAAATAAATGTGGCGGGGGAGACAGGGTGAGAGAGAAGGGAGATTGCTGCTCAATCCGGAGACAGCTAAACCGAAAACAGGAAGCTACTTCTGTAGTTAATTCGCTGTACCCTAAACGCTACTACTACAACAATGCTGTGCAAAGGAACAAAGCAACCTTCACCTGATTAAAAAACCAGTAATGTTAAGCAGGACTGAAAGCAAAACAAACTGACAAATGTACATTTTGAAAACAACAGGAACTGAAGAGTTGTCAAGAACCATGTGGACACGTGAAACAAAGGACTTTCCAAACACTGCCTTCACATTCAATAATGAACACTGTTTGGCAATGTACCTATTGGACTCATTTTATTGTGAACAGCATGGATTTAGTTTCATCTTGACTGCTACGTTGCAGGAAACGGAGTGGCACTAAACTTAGTGTTGGTTTACTTTCACCACAGGCTGTCCATTTGGTGATTAATCATTGACAGAGCCAAGCCTACAAGCAGTTTCCCAGAACTCAACAGCAACACAGTTCCAATAAAACGCAACTGGTCACAAAAGTATGAAAAGATTTTACCCATTCACATCCAGTTGCTTCAAAACTTGAATGCTCTCTGGCCAATTCAAAAACACCATGCAAGAATGCTCTTCAAATAATTTTGTAGCAAGTTGAGATACCGATGGATCATCATACGCAGGAAACTAAAATTGCAAAATGTTGCCCAACCTGTATACATTATCCATTTTTCTTTGGTCACCAGGAACAGACAAATGGAACATTTTCCTTTCCAGTTCCAATCTCTGCGCATCACTTCAACCTTTTAACAATGCATTTAATAAGCAACCTTTGACAGGTTCCAGGGTTCCCAGGTTAGAATCTGAGTGTTACAGGCCTAGAAATAGCTACCAACATTTATTTGAACTAAATCGAATGCCAGACACAGACAGCACTTTGTTAACTTTCAATTCATGGAGCCGCAATTCTATTTGCATGCAGTATTACAATTTGACAACAGACTCAACAACTGCAGCTCTACAATTAACTTCTCACACTTATGGGCTCTTAGTGACAGCAAGTCAGCTGCAGCTGGCACGTTGATCAATATGTCTAAACCATCTTAAAGCACCATACATTTCTGAGAACTTTAGATCTAATGACAGGCTTTTAAGCAACTGGTGTACTTCAAGCTTAGGCCATCAGGAACTGGATTAACTTTTCAAAATAATCTCAATGTTTACAACCTCAAATTTTACAGCCATTAATTCGAGTAAATTCAAATCCATACCCTAAAGATGAAAGCAGACAGATCAACACACATTCAAAAAACATTTACATACATACAAAATGCGATAACTCAATGCTCCACATACATGGCACTCAAACAGCCTGAGACAATTAGCCATAGTTGATTCAACCATTTTCTTCAGGAAAATACATATGATTCAGCCATTCAGCTCTACCTCCACGCCCATCCTTTGACTGAACCATGATTGTGAAATCAACTCTACTTTCCTGTCTATAACCTTCATCCAATACAGCCAGAGAAATATTCAACATTACAGCCTCCATTGCTCTCAGAGTAAAGAATTCCACAGATAAAAGACTCTCAGAAGAAATTACTCAACTGTCCTAAATGGAAGAATTATTTTTAAACTGTGACCCCTCTTTCTAGCTTCTGCCATAAGAGGAAGAATCCTCTCAGATTTACCTTATCAAGTCACCTTGGGATTAACTGCATCTGAACAACTTTTGTAGCTTCCTCCCATTCCAAAAGGGTCAAGGAAATAGGCAATTGGTAATCAAAAGCACAGTGAAGTGGGTAAGGGTGAACATGCCCCTCAAATCTAACTGAAGCCTTCACTCACTGCTGGATGGGGATGGAGGGATAAATTAGGGCCAACAGGGAGGAGAGAGGCAAGAAATGGGGTGTGGGCAGGAGGAAATGGATCTGGGAAGAGTGAATGGGGGAGACATAGTAAAGAGTGAGAGAGGTAGTGAGAGAAGTGGGCAGGGGGATGGAGGAACATCCCTCAATTCTCAAATCAAGATTGGACTGACCATTTTCACCTAACACTTCTAAACTTTGCAGTGGCAGCTATCCTTTTCAAGTACAGTGAAGCCGACTGAACATTAGCAAATTTTGAGAAGATTTGTAGCTCAGGTTGAGGTTCTGGATGTAACTTGGCTCACTGAGCTGGAAGGTTTGTTTTCAGACTGCGCAGGACATTGGTTAGGCCACTGTTGGAATATTGTGTGCAATTTTGGTTGTCTTCCTATCGAAAATATGGTGTGAAACTTGAAAGGGTTCAGAAAAGATTTACATGAATGTTGTCAGGGTTGGAGGATTTGAGCTATAGGGAGTGGCTGAGGGCTGTTTTCCCTGGAGAGTCAGAGGCTGAGAGGTGACCTTATAGAGGTTTACAAAACTATGAGGGGCATGGATAGGGTAAATAGACAAAGTCTTTTCCCTGGGGTCAGGGAGTCCAGAACTAGAGGGCATAGGTTTAGGGTGAGAGGGGAAAGATATAAAAGAGACCTAAGGGTCTCTTTTTCATGCAGAGGGTGGTATGTGTATGGGATGAGCTGCCAGAGGAAGTGGAGGAGGCTGGTACAATTGCAACATTTAAGAGGCCTTTGGATGAGTATATGAATAGGAAGGGTTTGGAGGGATATGGGCCAGGTGCTGGCAGGTGAGACTAGATTGGGTTGGGATATCTGGTCTGTTTCCATGCTGTACATCTTTATGACTATGATATTTCGTCATCATACTAGGTAACATCAGTGAGTCTCCAGTGAAGCTTCACTAGAGGCTCACTGATGACATTACCTAGTATGGTGACGAAACGTCCGAAACAAACCTTCCAGTTCAGCGAGTCCACTTACATCCAGACCGAATGTTGTTTTAAATCCCCAACTACAATGTCTGCAAACAGACATCCCCAAGTTACCTTGAGCTACCCTTTCCTACATACCTAATAATTTAAGTACTTTAAATGTGCACCAAATACCCATTCCTGAAGTGGATACTGAACATTGCAAGAACTTGTGTTTGTTGCACATAGTAATTAAGAGAGTGCTGCTAAATCTAAAATAATGAAATATAAGTAACATTACATGAAGGCATTGCAATACTTCAGTGAAGAGTCTGAAAACCCCAAGCAGTTTTGAATCCTACCTTCTTTCTTAATGCAATATAATTAACATTAACGAAATGGAATTTGCTTTAAATTCAGCATAAATGTTGCAACCTTTGAACAGTTCAACCACAGACACAGATAAAATCTATCTTTAAAACTACTGAGACTAAAGGAGGAAGTGAATGCAATGAGCTCAGAAGGGAGAGTACACAAGGTTCTGTGTAGGTTCCCATCACCTCCCAGTCTACTCCAATTACTCCACCCCTTTTATGTACCACTCCTGACCTACCCCTTGCCCTTCCACACATACAATCCTAATCTCTATCTCCCCTCTATTAACACTAAGGGTGGCATTGTGACTCAGTTGTTAGCATGGCTGCCTTACAGAGCAAAGGGTCAGAATCGATTCCACCGTGTGGAGTTTGCACATTCTCTCCATGTCTGCATGGGTTTCCTCCAGGTGCTCCAGTTTCCTCCGCAGTCCAAAGTTGTGTAGGTTAGGTGGTTTGTCAACAGTGTGCAGGAATGTGCAGGTCATGTGGATTAACCTTAGGAAATGCAGGATTACAGGATTTGGGGATGGGCAGGGATTTTCTGGGTAGAATATTCTTCATAGGTTCGGTGTGGACTTGATGGGCTAAATTGCCTGCTTCCATACTATGGGGGAGTCAACAGTTTGCTTTGTCTCTCCACACACACCCTCATTTCTTATCCTCCCCCAAGATAATCTCTCATCCCTCCTCCCCACAGGCACATTCCAAACTGAATCTCTATTCCCCCTCCCTTGACCAGCATTAATTTACTCCATCTCCACACACCATCACTTGCCCCCCCCCCAACACACACACCCAAATCC
>NC_057749.1:8546821-8577997 GCF_004010195.1 Chiloscyllium plagiosum
CCCCCCCCGTACCCTGTCATCCCAGTCTGCCTTCCCTCCCCTACCCCCACAAACACATGAGAACCCCCACTCTCTCCCCCTCCCCTCCCCTCCCCGGGCAATGTCACTAGGCCCCGGAGCCAGCCTCGAGTAGCGGCGCGGGTCATTACAAGGACACGAGGCTGCAGCGGGCGGTGGAGGGAGCCGGCGGCAGGGCAATGGAGGGAGGGTGGGGGGGGAAGAGGGGTACACAAACCTGCCCCCACCCCCAGGGGGTGGGGGTGGGGGTGGGGGTGGGGAGGGCGACAGACACCGAGGGTGAGGGGGAATCCGGCCGCTCGCTTTGACCTTACCCGCTGGGTGCCCTCGGCCGGGGGCCGCCGCCGACGCCCTCGCCGTCCGTCTCCAGGCGACCAGGCCGTTGCCGCTGTACCGGAGCGCAGCTCGGAACATACTGAGACCGACAGTGAGTGTGCGTGCTTGGGAGGGTAGGGGGAGGTTAGAGCCGCCGCTCGGAACCGGGAGACCAGCAGAAGGAACGCGTGCGCGCCGCCCGGGTCACGTAAACCGTCTGCGCTCTGACGTCAACGCGCACACGCACAGCCCACCACCTCCCCCGCGACCAGAGCCGAGCATGCGCTCCTCCTGAAGCGCCCCAGCTGGGCGCCGCCATCTTTGCTCCTGGCCTGCATCGCACCGGGTGAGCAGAGTTAAAAATCATTAGACAACAGGTGCAGGAGTAGGCCATTCTGCCCTTCGAGCCAGCACCACCATTCATTATGACCATGGCTGATCATCCTCAATCAGTATCCTGTTCCTGCCTGATCCGCATAACCCTTGATTCCACTTCCCTTAAGAGCTCTATCCAACTCTTTCTTGAAAGTATCCAGAGACTTGGCCTCCACTGCCTTCTGGGGCAGAGCATTCCACACACCCACCACTCTCTGGGTGAAGAAGTTTCTCCCCAGCTCTGTTCTAAGTGGCCTACCCCTTATTTTTAAACTGTGTCCTCTGGTTCGGGACTCACCCATCAGCAGAAACATGCTTCCTGCCTCCAAAGTGTCCAAACCTTTAATAATCTTATACATCTCACACAACACCAGGTTATACTCTAACAGGTTTATTTGGAAGCACTAGCTTTTGGAGCGCTGCTGTGGAGTACACAATTGTAAGACACAGAATTTACAGCAAAGGTTTACAGTGTGATACATTGAAAAGTACCTTAAGTCCAAGTGATACAATCACACAGCACAGAAACGGACCCTTCATTTAAAATATCTTTTAAATGTTGTAACTGTGCCTGCATCCACCACTTCCTCAGAAAGTACATTCTGCACACAACCACCCCCCCCCCATGCAAAAAAGTTTGCCCCTCATGCCTTATAGAGACAAAAACAACTGCAGATGCTGGATTCCAAGGTAGTCAGGCAGGAGGCTGGAAGAACACAGTAAGCCAGGCAGCATCAGGGGAGGTGGAGAAGGGTTATACCCGAAACATCAACCTCTCCATCTCCTGATGCTGCCTGGCTTGCTGTGGTCTTCCACCTCTTGCTTGTCTACCTCATGTCTTATAGTCATAGACTCATACAGCACAGATGCTTTGATCCAATCATTCCATGCCGAACATAATCCCAAAGTAAAGCAGTCCTGCCTGTCTGCTCATGCCCCATATCCCTCTAAACATGACCTATTCATGGACTTAGAGTCATAGAGATGTACAGCATGGAAACAGACCCTTCGGTCCAACCCGTCCATGCCGACCAGATATCCCAACCCAGTCTAGTCCCACCTGCCAGCACCCAGCCCATATCCCTCCAAACCCTTCCTTTTTATATACCCATCCAAATGCCTCTTAAATGTTGCAATTGTACCAGCCTCTACCACTTCCTCTGGCAACTGATTCCATATACGTACCACCCTTTGTGTGAAAAAGTTGCCCCTTAGGTCTCTTTTATATCTTTCCCCTCTCACCCTAAACCTATGCCCTCTAGTTCTGGACCGCCCCGACCCCAGGGAAAAGACTTTCTCTATTTATCCTGTCCGTGCAATCATGATTTTGTAAACCTCTATAAGGTCACCCCTCAACTTTCGACGCTCCAGGGGAAACAGCCCCAGCCTGTTCAGCGTCTCCCTATAATTCAAATGTCTTTTAAATTTTGTAACTTGCTCAGAAAGTTCAGTCTATACGTGGACCACCCTCATTAGCCCCTCATGTCTTATAGTCACAGAATCATACAGCACAGAAACAGATGATTTGGTCCAACCAGTCCATGCCGAACATAATCTCAAACTAAACCAGTCCCACCTGCCCGCTGCTGGCCCATGTCCCTTCAAACCTTCCTATTTGTGCACTTTAGAAAGTTGAGGGGAGCTTTAGAAGGTTGAGGAGAGATCTAATAGAAACTTACAAGATAATGCATGGCTTAGATAGGGTAGACGCTGGGAATTTGTTTCCATCAGACGGGGGTACTAGACCTTTGAGCACAGCCTTAAATCAGAGGGGGTCAATTTAAAACGGAAATGAGGTGACAATTCTGTGGAATTCATTGCCATGGAGTGCAGTAAAGGCCGGATGTTAAATGTCTTCAAGCCAACTATTGATAAATTCTTAATCTCGCAAGGAATTAAGGGATACGGGGAGAGTGAGGGTAAGTGGTGTTGAAATATCCATCAGCCATGATTGATTGGCAGAGTGGATTTGATGCACTTACTTTCACTCCTATGTCTCGTGGTCTTATGGTCTTACTTACCTAATTGTCTTTTAAACACTGTGATCTTTGAAAAATTGCTATGGTATCTTTCACTCTCATTTGAGAGGGCAGACAGGGCCTCAGTTGAGTGTTACAGTCCAGTGATTCATTTAGCATTACAGGCTTTTGGAACACTGCTCCTTTGTCAGGTGAAGAATCATAGAACCTTACAGTAAAGCACTTCAGCCCATCAAGTCTATGCTAAATCTACACCAGTCCCATTTTCCAGCACTTGGCCCCATAGCCTTGAATGTTATGGCATTTCAAGGGCTCCTCCATAAAATATAGGAACAGAATTAGGTAATTTGGCTCATTCAATCAGCTCCACTGTTCCAAACACTGTCTAAGCTACGCTCAGCATATGCTGATTGCAGCACAACTCTTTTTTTTCTCTCTCCACACATGAAGAGTGAACTCACTATCAGTTAATAAAAGCAAAATGCTTCATTATGCTGGCTTGGTGGCTGGTTTATGATGCCAAAAGCATGGGTCCAATTCCCACTCCAGTTGAGGTCACCATGAATACCTAACCTGAAGGGATTAGGTAGCTCCTTTAGTGATGGGAACCGAGTGGATCTCATTGACTATGAGATCCTTGTTTGGGGTTGTTAATCTGGGCCAATCAGAGAGCCCCGGCTGACAGATATACACAGGAGACTCAGATTCTTGTAGGGAGGATGCCATGGCATCAATGTGGATTTCACCAGTTTCCTCATTTCCCCTTCCCCCACCTCATCCCAGCTCCAACCTTCCAGCTCAGCACCGCCCTCATGAATCATCCTACCTGCCTATCTTCCTTTACACCTATCCACTCCACCCTCCTCTCTGACCTATCGCCTTCATCCCCACCCCCATTCACCTATTGTACTCTATGCTACTTTCTCTCCACCCCCACCCCCCTCTCATTTATCTCTCCATTCTGCAGGCACCCTGCCTCTATTCCTGATGAAGGGCTTTTGCCCGAAACATCGATTTTCCTTCTCCTCGGATGCTGCCTGATCTGCTGTGCTTTTCCAGCCCCACTCTAATCTAGACACAGGAGACTCAGAGTCTACTCACTTCAGGGGTTGAGTCTGAGCTGGCTGACCACAGCCAGTGTATTGTGCACATTTAAATAAAGGTAACTTGATGATGGTATACCAGCCTCTATGCAGTTATTTCAGCTCCATTGGCTGGTCTCTGATGTAGAGTGACAACACCATCAATAGATTTAATTCCCGCACAGGCTGAGGCCACCATGAAGGTTCTGCCTACCCCCACCACCTACTATGGTGACCCTCATATTAAACCACCATCAGTTGTCTCTCTGCACCTGATGATACAGCAGGCCGACGGTCTGGTAAGACTACAGAAACTCTACTTTTGCTGCACTGTAGCTATTTTCTCACCTTCTCCACAGGTGTGTGGTAACCTTTCAGAATAGGTCGATTAGGAAAATCTAAAACAAGAAGTCATAGTTTTAGGATGGGGGTGGGCAGACTTAAAACAGAGGTGAGGAGCAATTACATCTTTTGAAAGATCATGAATCTATGGAATTCACTACCCCCCCGAGTGCAGGAGATGCTGGGACAATGAAGAGACTTAAGAATGAGATAATCAGATTTTTTTTAATGAGTAATGAGTTGAAGCGTTATGGGGAGTGGGCAGGAAAGTGGAGTTGGGGCTGAGATGAGTTCAGCCATCATCGTTTTTAATTGTGGAGCAGGTCCGAGGGGCTGAATCGCCTACTGCTGCTCAGGCTTCTTATGTTTTTATGTTCGGTGTTCCCTAGTTCTAGTCTTACCTCCCAAAAGGAAACTACATTCCATTATCCGGAGATTCACACGGATGATCCCTGAAATGGTAGGCCTAACATATGATGATTGGATGTGGATCCTAGCATTGTATTTTTTAGAGTTTAGAAGTTTGAGGGAAGATCTAATAGAAACTTACAAGATAATGCATGGCTTAGAAAGGGTGGACGCTGGGAAGTTGTTTCCGTTAGGCAGGGAGACTAGGACCATGGGCACAGTCTTAAAATTAGAGGGGGTCAATTTAGAACAGAAATGAAGAGACATTTCTTCAGCCAGAGTGTGGTGAGCCTGTGGAATTCATTGCCACGGAGCACAGTGGGAAGTTGAGTGTCTTCAAGGCAGAGATTGATAAAATCTTGATCTTGCAAGGAATTAAGGGCTGCAAGGAGAGCGCAGGTAAGTGGAATTGAAATGCCCATCAGCCATGATTAAACAGCAGAGTAAACTCAATGGGCTGAATGGCCTTGCTTCCACTCCTATGTCTTATGGTTTTATGGTCTTATTATCAGGAATGCAAGGGGGAGTTGAAGTGTTGAGCCACGGGGTGGTTGGGTTGGTTGGTCTGGGTGTCCGAGAGGTGTTCTCTGAAACGTTCCGCAAGTAGGCGGCCTGTCTCCCCAATATAGAAGAAGCCACATCGAGTGCAGCGGATGCAGTAAATGATGTGTGTGGAGGTGCAGGTGAATTTGTGGCGGATATGGAAGCATCCCTTGGAGCCTTGGAGGGAAGTAAGGGGGGAGATGTGGGCGCACGTTTTGCATTTCTTGCGGTTGCAGGGGAAGGTGCCGGGAGTGGAGTTTGGGTAGGTGGGGGGTGTGGACCTGACAAGGGAGTCACGGTGGGAGTGGTCTTTTCGGAACGCTGATAGGGGAGGGGAGGGAAATATATCCCTAGTGGTGGGGTCTGTTTGGAGGTGGCGGAAATGACGACTGATGATACGATGTACCTGGAGGTTGGTGGGGTGGTAGGTGAGGACCAGTGGGGTTCTGTCCTGGTGGCGATTGGAGGGGTGGGTCTCATGGGCAGAGGAGTGGGAAGTAGAGGAGATGCGGCAGAGAGCATCGTCGATCACGTCTGGGGGGAAAATTGCGGTCTTTGAAGAAGGAGGCCATCTGGGTTGTACGGTATTGGAACTGGTCCTCTGGGAGCAGATGCGGCGGAGACGAAGGAATTGGGAATATGAGATGGCGTTTTTACACGGGGCAGGGTGGGAGGAGGTGTAGTCTAGGTAGTTGTGGGAGTCGGTCGGTTTATAGTAAATGTCCGTATTGATTCAGTCGCCCAAAATAGAAATGGAGAGGTCTAGGAAGGGGAGGGAGGAGTCTGAGACAGTCCAGGTAAATTTAAGGTCGGGGTGGAAGGTGTTGGTAAAGTGGATGAACTATTCAACCTCCTCGTGGAAGCACGAGGCAGCGCTGATACAGTCATCGATGTAGCGGAGGAAAAGGTGGGGGGTGGTGCCAATGTAGCTGCGGAAGATGGACTGTTCCACATATCCTACGAAGAGGCAGGCATAGCTGGGGCCCATGCGGCTGCCCATGGCTACTCCTTTGGTTTGGAGGAAGTGGGAGGATTGGAAAGAGAAGTTGTTCAGAGTGAGGACCAGTTCAGTCAGTCGAAAGAGGGTGTCAGTGGAAGGGTACTGGTTGGTACAGCGGGAAAGGAAGAAGCGGAGGGCTTTGAGTCCTTCATGGTGTGTCCCATGCAAGGACACACATCTCCTTCTGGAATGTGCCTACGCAGAAGAAGTCTGGAGAGGAATGCAGTGGTGTCTGTCGAGATTCGCCCCGAGCAGCACCGTGACGCGGGACTCCGTGCTCTATGGTCTGTTCCCCAGGGCGCACACCGAGACGATCATCAACTGCGCCTGGAGGATCATCAACTCGGTGAAGGACGCTCTCTGGGTGGTCCGAAGCCTGTTGATCTTCCAGCTGAAGGAGTTGACCCCGAATGAGTGTTGCGGACTGGCACATTCCAAGGTCCAGGACTACGTGTTGAGGGACGCGCTGAAGCTTGGGACAGCTGCCGCCAAGGCGCGGTGGGGAAAGACCACCATGTAACGTCTGCCTGCCTAAGAAGAATAGGGGGCCCACTCAGTCTTTTGGGCTCTGCTGATGCCTCAGCTAAATATATGGATGGTAAACGTACAGACGTGTATATACAAATGATAAATTCTGATCTCTGTATGCAAATGTTTACGTATGTATGGCATGACCAACTGTACAGACCATCAAATTATTTTATGAATAAAGTATATTTTTGGAAAAAAAAGTGTTGGCTGTAATGCGATTACATCACCAACACTTTAAGCGCTGTTTCTAAACCACAGTTTTTCTTTCACACAGGGTTGCCCAAGAGCGTAATCATCACGTTTCTGAAAAACTGATTATATAACTTAAGGCATGACATTCTGTCAGTAGACAAAAATTGTTCATAATTGCAAGACTTTACTTGATGAAGGGGCAGTGCTATGAAAGCTTGTGATTTTAAATAAACCTGTTGGACTATAAGCTAATGTCGTGTGACTTCTGACTTTGCCCATCCCTGTCCAACACCGGCACTTCCACATGAAGAAATCTGAAATAGTAAGCAATTTTTTGGGGGAAGCTATTTCGTTCACATCCTACAGGAGGTGCAAGCGAGCCATTTTGTACAGATACAACATAAAGGACCAAACCAGTGATGTATTTGACTGCCTCTTAAGTTGTGTTTTTGCCCATTTTCTAGCTCCTTTTCCAAATCTAACATCCTCTGACCTTTCTTTTAAAAAATGTTTAGGAATATTTCTCTTGAAGATAATTTCCGAATGAACGATCTTATTTGGCAGTGAACTTTAAAAGTTGCACCTTTCTGCAGAACAAATTTTCACAAAGCCACAGAAAAATTGGAGTCTCGTGTTCAATTACTGTTCAATTATTTTAGCTTTTTTAAAATTTATTGACCTCAATGTAAGTATACTTGTTGCTCAATCGAATGGCCACATGAAACATCAACAACTGATTCAATTTCGAGTCAATTTCTCCTCAAATACCGATATCTACCGCAATGTCTGAGTAGTCAGTGTAATAACTACCTGACTGGCAAAATCCCTCTGTAATTTTAACAAAATTCAAACTTTTCCTTTTTATTTATGAAAAGTATCAGTTTCCTTGGAAATAATTGTCAATGACATCCTTGGCTTGAGAGTCCTTCCCGCAGTCCTTGACAACAACACAGCAATAGCCTACAACAAGCGGGTAAACACCTCCATTCAAACACCGAACAGGAGTGTGGTACAATTGCAACATGCAGTACTCTAAATTGCGGAACATTGTTCCCTGGATCTCAAATCAAGTTAAAGAAATTCAGTGGCCGCCAGGTTTATATGCAGTTTGATCTTGAAGTATGGCGACGTTTCACATCAATTCAACTGTGCAAAATAAGAGCTCATTGTAGGGAATAGTGTAATATGGTGGATAGAGGGGAAACAGAAAGTCAGTATAAATGGGTCACAATTGGAGTTGCAAGATGTGACAAGTGCAGTACTACCAGGAATTAATACTGGGTCTCAAATTTTGACAATTTAAATTCACGGCTTGGATGACTGGGCTGAATGTGAGGTGGCAAATTTTGCTGATAACACAAATATAGACAGGTAAGTAAGTTGCAAAGAGTTCATTAGGAATCCACAAAGGGATGTAGCTAGGTTAAGGGAATGGACAAAAACTTGGCAAATTGTGGATAATGTGGGAAAATGTTAACTTGGCCACTTTGGCAGGAAGAATAGAAAAGCAGTATATTATTTAAATGGAGAAAGCTTGCAGGAGTATGAAGTCAGAAGTCATGCGGCACCAGATTATAGTCCAACAGGTTGATTTGAAATCACAAGCTTTCAGAGCACTGCCCCTTCATCAGATGATCTGAAGAGAAGACATACAAGCCCAGAATTTATTATCAGAGAGATCAAAAGATCATAGAAATGGTATCTTTTGTTAATTTCATTTGATAATGGAGCAGCACTCCAAAAGCTTGTGACTTCAAATAAACTTGTTGGACTATAACCTGGTGTCGTGTGACTTCTGACTTTGTCCACCTCAGTCCAGTACTGGCACCTCCAAATCATTGCAGAATTATGAAGTACAGAGGGATCTGAGTGTTCTGGTACATGAATCACATGAACTTAGTTTGAAGTTGCAGCAAATGATTAGGAAGGCGATTGAAAAGGTATTGTTTACTGCAAGGGGAATAGAACATTACAGTTGAGATATTTTGTGGCAGTTGTACAGACATTGGTGAGACCACATCTGAAATACAGTGTATAGTTTTGTCTCCTCATTTAAGAAGCAATGTAATTAATTGAGGACAATTCAAAAAGGTTCACTCGACTCATTCCTGGGATGAGGAGGCTATCTTATGAGGAAAAGTTGGAGAGGCTTGCCTGTGTCCATCAGTGTTTAGAAGAAGCAGTGATAATCTTGCTGGGCCTTGAGAGGCCTTGACAGATTGGATGCTAAAAGGAAGATCCCCCTTTGTGAGGGAGACTAGGATTAGAGGAGACACTTTAAAAATGCAGCATTCCATTTAAGATGTAGATGACAAGACTGTTTTTTTCTCAGGGTGTCCTGAATCTTTGGAACTGTTTTCACTAGAGAGGCTGACAAAGATTTTCATGCTAGAGGTAAAGATCTGGACAATATCCAGATTTGGGCTGATAAGGGGCAAGTAACATTCACACAAAACAAATGCCAGGCTATGACCATCACCAATAGGAGACAATCTAGCCACCGCTCCTTGATATTCAATGGTGTTACCATCACTGAATCCCCCACTATCAACATCCTAGGGATTACTGTTGATCAGGAACTCAAATGGACTCACCACATAAATATAGTGGCTACAAGAG
Source organism: Chiloscyllium plagiosum (assembly GCF_004010195.1). Classification (NCBI taxonomy): domain Eukaryota; kingdom Metazoa; phylum Chordata; class Chondrichthyes; order Orectolobiformes; family Hemiscylliidae; genus Chiloscyllium; species Chiloscyllium plagiosum. The sequence goes on from NC_057749.1 coordinate 8,556,226, forward strand.
TGGGTCGGAGGCTAGGAATACTGCAGCAAGTAACTCACCTCCTGACTCCCCAAAGCCTGTCCACCATCTACAAGGCACAAATCAGGAGTCTGATGGAATACTCTCCACTTGCCTGGATGAGTGCAGCTCCAACAACACTCAAGAAGCTTGACACCATCCAGGACAAAGCAGCCTGCTTGATTGGCATCACACCCACAAGCATCTACTCCCTTGACCTCCGAGACTCAATAGCAGTAGTGTGTACTATCTACAAAATCCACTGCAGAAATTCACCAAAGATCCTCAGACAGCACCTTCCAACCCCATGACCACTTCCATCTAGAAGGACAAGGGCAGCAGATACATGGGAATACCACCATCTTCAAGTTCCCCTCCAGGCCACACACCATCCTGCCTTGGAAATATATTGCTGTTCCTTCACTGTCACTGGGTCAAAACCTTGGAAGCCTCACCCTTAGGGCATTGTTGATCAACCAAGAGCAGGTGGACTGTAGCGGTTCAAGAAGGCAACTCACCACCACCTTCTCAGGGGAAACTAGGGATGGGCAATAAATGCTGGCTTAGGCGATGATGCCCAGAGGAATTTTTAAAAGATTCTTAACAAAGAAGGGAGTCAATGGCTATTAAAGTAAGGCAGGAAAGTAGAGCTCAAATCACATTCAGAACGGCCATGATCATAATGAATGGTGTAGCAGGCTTGAGGGGATGAATGGCCTGCACCTACTTGTCGAGCAAGTGAGGACTGCAGATGCTGGAGAGTCAGAGTCGAAAAGTGTGGCACTGGAAAAGCACAGCAGCTCAAGCAGCAGCCGAGGAGCAGGAGCATTTACATTTTAGGTATAAGCCCTTCAGTTTGTACATGAGCATTCATATATATTACCTTTGCCTAGTGCTTGAACAATTATAGCCTGTTTCTCTTATGAAGTCATAGTTAAAATTATAAGTTGACTTTTTTTAGAAGTGGCATTAAATTCCCACTTTACAGTGCTACTCTCTTGTTAAAGGATTGAATAAGTCCAACTACTTCTGTACACGAAAGAGTTTTATGTTATTAGAAGACAGCTGTAAACTGATGCCATTAATGACCAGCAGAGAATTGTATTTTAATGAATGGCTGGAGGATGCTTTTATTTTTGACCCCAGATACAATAACCATGTTGTTAATCATTGCACGTCTAAAAGGCATACTTATCCAGACTTTCATCACTGAGATGTTGCCTGGCCTGGAGAGTGTTAGTTATGAAGAGAGATTGGGTAGACTGGAATTGTTTTCCTACGGGCAGGGCAGACTGAGGGGGATCGTGATTGAGATGTGTAAAGTTATGAGGGGCATACATAGAGGAGAAAGCAGAAACTTTTCTCCTTGATGGAAGGCTCAATGACCAGTGGGTGTAGATTTAAGGTGAGGGCAGAAATTTCAAGGGGAGTGTGAGAATCTTTATTTCACCCAAAGTGTGTGGGAATTTGGAACATGCTGGCTAAAGGAATTCAGCATGTGCAAACAGACTCTTACCAAGTTTTACAGATGCACCATGGAAAGCATCATGGCTTGTTACGGCAACTGCTCTACCCAGGACTGTAAGAAATTTCAGAGAATTGGGAACACAGCCCAGTTCATCACACAAACCAATCTTTCATCCACTGACTCCATTTATACTTCCCACTGTCTCGGGAAGGCAGCCAACATCATCAAAGACCCCTCCCACCCCGGTTATAGTCTCTTCCAACCTCTTCCATCAGGCAGACGATACAAAACCTTACATACACGGACCAACAGATTTAAGAACAGCTTCTTGCCCGCTGTTATTAGACTTCTAAATGGACCTTTTATCAAATTTTAAATTCAATGTTGATTGCGCTCTCTGTACACCTTCTCTGCATCCGGAACATTATATTCCTCTCTCTGTTCTATTACCTTAACGCACTTTGTATGGTATGATCTGTTTGCACTGCACACAAAACAAAACTTTTCCAATAACAATAACAAATCAAATGAAAAATAATGGTGGTAGAGGCAGAAACACTCATAACATTCAAAAAACATTTAGATGAACACATATGATGCCAAGGCATACAAGACAATGAGCCAACTGCTGGAAAATGAGATTAGAATGGTACACAGAACAGAACAGCACAACACAGGCCCTTCAGCCCATGATGTTGTGCTGAGCATTTAGCTTAATCTAAGATCAATCTAACCTACACATCCCCCAATTTACTGCTGTCCATGTACTTGCCCAGCAGTCGCTTAAATGTCCCTAATGTCTCGACTCTGGCAGTGCATTCCACACACCCACCACTGTCTGCGTAAAGAACCTACCTCTGACATCTCCCTGATACCACCCTCACCCTAACCTTCTGAAGTCCAGCTAGGGATGGGCAATAAATGCTGGCCCAGCTAGCAACATCCCAGAAATGAACTTTAAAAATTACCATATTTGCATTTAGTAAAAGTTCCATTTCAGATTTCCTGATTTCAGACAAAACTAGGTCTTCAGTTGACTATTTGCATTCTTCGGAGTATCAGGAGGCAGGGCATTTGCTCGTTTATTTCACTGGGAGGACTGCAGATACTGGGGATTAGAGTCAAAAAGTGTGGTGCTGGAAGAGCACTAAACAACTCAACCACACTGTGGCCGAACACTTCAATTCACCCTCCCACTCCTCCAAGGACATTCAAGTTCTGGGCTTATTCCACTGCCAAATCCAACCACCCGACCCTGGAGGAAGAGCACCTCACCTTCTGCCTTGGGACCCTCCAACCACACGGGATCAATGTCAATTTCACCAGCTTCCTCATCTCCCCTTCCCCCCACCTCATCCCAGAGCCAACCTTCCATCTCGGCACTGTCCTGTTGAACTGTCCTACATGTCCATCTTCCTTCCCGCCTATTTGCTCCATCCTGTGCTCCGACCTATCACCTTCACCCCCCACCTTCATCTACCCATCGCATTCCCAGCTACCTTCCTCCCAGTCCCACCCCCATCCCATTTATCTCTCATCTCCCTTGGACACCACCCCTCCACATTCCTGATGAAGGGCTTATGCTCAAAACTTTGACTCTCCTGCTCTTCGGATGCTGTCTGACCGGCTGTGCTTTTCCAGCATCGCACTTTTTAACTGCTTGTTTATTTCAGACATTTTTTCCATTATTGAGGACTGCATAAGGGGTGTGTGTGTGTATGTGTGTGGTGACTCTGAAATACAAAAAGGAATCCAGGTTTCTTGTGAGGTACACGTTGATGACTAAAGGAATTTCAAAAGGAATATTCATGTGCTTCTTAATAACAACTCCAATTTCAACCTCTAAAACCCAAGGTCATACAAGTGGATAGATGCCAACTATTCATTCCAGTTTCATTTCATAAAAGGCAAACAGAAGCCCAGTAATGCCTACACATTGGTATAAATGAAGATAATTTTTTGAAGTGACAGCATTCATTTGGCTGCATTATAATCAGGATAATTTAAAACACATCGAAGCTCAAAGCATGGAATTATAACCATTTGAAATGCATTTGTTTAGATTACAAATTCTCAGAACAGCTGAAAATAGTTGGTTTGCTTAGTTCAGTATTAAACACATGAACATGAGGCCATTCTGCCCCTTGGAATTGTTCCATCATTCATTGAGCTTAGGGCTTACCTCTATCTCTTCATACTTGTACTGTACAAAAATCTCGCAACCTCAATTTGGAAATAGACAGTTGACAGTATCCCACCCCCCCATCTTCAACAATTCTTTAGAGGGTTGGACAGAGTTTCAGTTTTTGCCTAACCTTCATGCTCCCGACCATAAACTCAATTTGAGTTTATATTCCCCTGTGTGGCCCTGCATTGAAGTTTTCTTTTTGATAAACATTTTTAACTGATTGTTTGACATTGACCTGTTTTGGTGGCATTGTTTCAGGTGTCAAATTCTAGAGTAAGAATATCAAACTTGATTTTTGTACTTAACCCCAGGAGAATGACTTGAACCTGAACCTATTTACCTCAGAAGCAGAAATACCAACAATTAGTGAGTTTTGAGAAGATTTGTAGCTCAGGTTGAGGTTCTGGATGTAGGTTTGCTCACTGAGCTGGAAGGTTTGTTTTTAAACGTTTCATCACCATATGTGGTAACATCTTCAGTGAGCCTCCGGATGAAGCACTGGAGGCGTGGCCCACTTTCTGTGTATGTGTTTGGGTTTCCTTGGGTTGATGATGTCATTTTCTGTGGTGACGTCATTTCCTATGGTAACGTCATTTACCGTTCTTTTTCTCAGGGGGTGGTAAATGGAATCCAAGTCAATGTGTTTGGTGATAGAGTTCCAGTTGGAATGCCATGCTTCTCGGAATTCTTGGTGCGTGTCTCTGTTTGGCTTGTCCTCGGATGGATGTGTTGTCCCAGTCGAACTGGTGCCCTTCATCATCTGTATGTAAGGATACTAGTGAGAGAGGGTCATGACTTTTTATGGCTAGTTGATGTTCATGTATCCTGGTGGCTAATTTTCTGCCTGTTTGTCCAATGTAGTGTTTGTTACAGTTCCTACAAGGTATTTTGTAAACAACATTAGTTTTGCTTGTTGTCTGTATTGGTTCTTTCATCATGGTAGCCCACAAACACACCAACACACTAAAACAGCAGCTAATGAACTTGAAAGACCATGTTGGTTTCAGGTTTTTCATATGTAAATTGCAAAACTTTTGTAAAAGTTACATTCTCAATTGAACTTTAACAATTGGTGTCATGTCGGCCCAGATAATGCATTGAAGGTCGTTCTAAAAGATAACAGACTTAACAAGCAATCCAGGTCTTTTTCAATTTATAATTCCAGTTACATCACACTGTATAAAAATTCTGTGTCTTATGAACTTATACTCCACAACCACCTGATGAAGGAGCAGCGCTCTGAAAGCTAGTGCTTCCAAATAAACCTATTGGACTATAGCCTGGTGTTGTGTGATTTTTAACATCATTATTTATGGGATGTAGGCATTACTGGCAGGGCTAACATTTATTACCCTGCCCAAATTGCCCTTGGGCCTTTCTGGATGGTCACTTAAGAGGGCATTTAAGAGTCAACCATAGTGCTGTGAGTCTGAAGTAGATGTCAGCTTTGATTTCCATTTCCTCGGGTGAATTATGTTCTCTGTAGCTATCAGGAATCCAAGGCAATTACCATCACTGATATCTGCATTTTTCAACTAGAAATGGGACATCAGCTGGGTGTCCCATTAACTATGGGTTACCCTGCAGGAAATGGACCATGGACCGAATAAAACAGAATCGGTACTAGATCCATTGCTAGAGAAGCTCCTACCAGCCTCAGGTTTATACCTTAAGGTAAGGTGAGGCAAGAAAATGTAGGTTTTATTGGCATGTGTACAATGAAAAGTGTACAATGTCGCCATTCCCGGTGCCATCTTGGGTACAAAGGTAGCTAGCTACAAAATCTTAGTTACAGAAGTAGAAAAATAAAGGTATAGGTTTAAAAACTTCTGCACTGCAGTCGTCTTAGTATCAAAGTTAAAACGTCAAACATTACAATCCTTTCTTAAGCCATGGGCCTGCAGGTGTGCCAAGCTGGGCTTTCCCTAAGAGACCTCACTCTGCTCTGTGCTGGGCTGAGACCCTCCTGTGTTCACCAGCTGCCTTCGCCTCTGATCTCCATCGGGCCATCTCCATCACTGCCACTCGCAAGGCTTTGGCCCTGACCACTGCTGACTGCTGCTGCTGCCAGCCTTTCCAACAAACCGTCACTGCCACCCTCTTTTGCCACTGACCGCTGCCCACCTCATTGCTGACTGCTGCAAATCGATGCGCTCAAGATTTTTGATGGCCTTCTTGCAATTTTGCAAAGAACTAACAAAGGGATAGGGTCACATTTGTTTTCAGTGACAGGTTAGTAACTAGAACACACTGCCTGAGAGTATATAGGTAGGTGCCTGAGGTGAAGCATTTGTAGGGCTAATTAGAGACTCACTGATTTGCTCCTGCTGAGGACTGACCTGGGCAGACAGACAAATGGCCTCCTTCTGTAATTCTTTGATCCTTATCTTGACCCCCTTACTCCCCCCGCAGGCCTTTCAACCACCCATAACCCATCTGGAGATTGGGCTCTGAGAAACGTTCAATGGTGAGGGATCAGTCATATCAACAGAAGAAGAGGCAGCACGGTGGCTTAGTGGTTAGCACTGTTGCCTCACAGCACCAGGGACCCAGGTTGGATTCCAGCCTCAAGTGACTGTCTGCGTGGAGTTTGCACATTCTCCCCGTGTCTGCGTGGGTTTGCTCCAGTTTCCTCCCACAATCTAAGGATGTGCAGGTTAGGTGATTTGGTCATGCTAAATTGCCCATAGTGTTAGGTGCATTAGTTAGAGGCAAATATAGGAGAATTGGTCTGGGTAGGTTGCTCTTCAGAGGGTTAGTGTGGACTTGTTGGGATGATTAGATTACTGTAGGGAATCTAATCTAATGGCCATGGCTTGCCCAGACCTATGGCCCTAAGCAGGACCAATCTTCTTCAGCCAGTGAAGTAGTAATTCACAGGCATTAAAATTGCCAGAAGACTGTCAAATTGAACTTACATCATTGCATTTTTATTGGTGTAGATTTTCTCACAGAGATTCCCACGTGGCTGAACACGACTGTTGGTTTCAAATCAAAATATCACCTAGATCAATAAAGCTTTGTGTTCACAAACATCTGTCACAATGTCAGAATTGCTTCATTGCAGGGAAGGAGTAAACAGAGCCTGTTAATCGAAAGATCAACACGGCTTATTTCAATGGTTGGTAGAGACTTGTGAATGATGTCGCCTTCGCAAACTAATGTGTGTAGTGCCTTGAATTATAATGTGTGAATGTTAATGCACTTTGCATTTGCCTAATCTAATTATTGGGAATTTGGTCTTGGGTGACATTCTGCCACTCACTCACATTGCCAGGTTGTAGGAACATTGGGAACAAGACCTGGGCTCCCAAACAGGAGGGACGGGGATCTGGATGGAGTCTCTAGACTGAGAAATATGCTTCTTTTCCTTTGTTCTCATGATTTATCAACATCACTGGCAGCACCAGTGGAGTCATAGAGTCATAGAGATGTACAGCATGGAAACAGACCCTTCAGTCCAACCCGTCCATGCCAACCAGATATCTCAACCCAATCTAGTCCCACCTGCCAGCACCCAGCCCATATCCCTCCAAACCATCCCTCCAATATATGAGTATATTCATATACTCATCCAAATGCCTCTTAAATATTGCAAATGTACCAGCCTCCTCGGGCAGCTCATTCCACACACGTACCACCCTCTGTGTGAAAAAGTTGCCCCTTATGTCTCTTTTATATCTTTCCCCTCTCACCCTAAACCTATACCCTCTAGTTCTGGACTCCCCGATCCCAGGGAAAACACTTTGTCTATTTACCCTATCCATGCCCCTCATAATTTTGTAAACATCTATAAGGTCACCCCTCAGCCTCCAACACTCCACGGAAAACAACCCCAGCTCCTTATAGCTCAAATCCTCCAACCCTGGCAACATCCTTGTAAATCTTTTTTGAACCCTTTCAAGTTTCACAACATCTTTCTGATAGGAAGGAGACCAGAATTGCGTGCGATATTCCAACAGTGGCCTAATCAATGTCCTGTACAGCCGCAACGTGACCTCCCAACTCCTGTACTCAATACTCTGACTAATAAAGGAAAGTATATCAAACGCCTTCTTCACTATCCTATCTATCTACGACTCCACTTTCAAGGAGCTATGAACCTGCATTCCAAGGTCTCTTTGTTCAGCAACACTCCCTAGGACCTTACCATTAAGTGTACAAGTCCTGCTAAGATTTGCTTTCCCAAAATGCAGCACCTCGCATTTATCTGAATTAAACTCCATCTGCTACTTCTCAGCCATTGGCCCATCTGGTCAAGATCCTGTTGTAATCTGAGGTAACCCTCTTCTCTGTCCCACAATACTTTTGAATTGAGTGGCTTATGGTAAGATATATCAAAGACCAGTTAAGAATCAAACAGCTACGTTACCACTGGACATTGGCATGTCATAGAATTATAGAATCCCTACATTTCAGAAAGAAGCCATTTGGCCCATCGAGTATGCACCAACTCTCTGAAGACCATCCCACCGGAAAGCAGCCCCCCACCCTATTCCTATAACTCTGCATTGCCCATGGCTAATTCATCTAACCTGCACATCCCTGGACGCTTTGGGCAATTTAGCATGACCAATCCTTTGATTTGATTTATTATTGTCACATGTACTGAGGTACGGTGAAAAGTTTTGTTTTGCGTGCAGTACAGGCAGATCATTCCGTACAAAGTGCATTAGGGTAATAAAACAGAGTGAGAAATACAATGTTACAGCTGCAGAGATGGTGCACAGAGAGTGAGGTCAACATTAAATTTAAAATTTGAGGGGCTCGTTCAGAAGTTTAATTACAGCAAGGAAGAATCTGTTGGCCCGTGGTTTAATCTGATGTATCTCCTGCCTGACGGAAGAGGCTGGAAGAGATTTTAAATGGGATGGGAGGGGTCTTTGATGTTGGCTGCCTTTCTGGGGCAGCGAGAAATGTAGATGGAGTCAATGGATGGAAGGTAGGTTTGCATGATGGACTGGGCTGTGTTCCACCTAACTTACACATCTTTGGACTTTGGGAGGAAACCCATGCAAACATAGGGAGAATGTGCAAACCCCACACATAGTCGCCTGAGGTGGGAATCAAACCTGCGTGCCTGCTGTTGTGAGGCCACAGTGCTCACCATCTTGAAAATGACTTTTTTTCAAATTTATCCAGCTGATTGGCTGCAACTTTAACACACCTTTCTTATTTGTAAGGTCCCAGAGTGGGACTTGTACCTGGAACATTCCATTCAGAGGCAGAAATACAAACCATTAAGCTATAAGATCTCCCATTTGATAGCCATATGTTTCTATCAGTTAAATAAAAAATAACCCACATCAAATGTCTAAGAGTCTGTGCAGTTTGCAATCTTTTAAAACAAATCAAATTGCATACCACCTCCTTCCCCTGCAACCCCCACTGGGCTCCCCCCACCACTCCCCCCACCTCACCCAAATACAATATTGTATGTAAAGTTTGCCACAGCACTTTCAGAAGGCTATATTAGTCTTGGACAGAGTACATTGCAGGTTTACAAGAATGATAACTTAACGCCTAGAATCCAGTTATGAGGAGACATTATACAAATTAGGCCTGTTTTCTTCCGAATTTAGAAGGTCAAGGGGTGATCTGATCAAAATCTTCAAGACATTAACAGGAAAAGACAAGGTAGGTAAAGATAATCCATTTCCACTGGTTAGGGATTCCAGAACTAGTGGCATAGTCTGAGAATTAGGGCCAGACTGTTCAGGAAAGATGTTAGGAAGCACATCTACACACAGAGGGTGATAGATGTTTGGAACTCTCTTCCACAAATGACAATGGATAATGGATTAGTTTATAATTTTAAATCTGAGATAGATAATTTTTTTTGTTAAGCCAAGGTATTAAGGGATATGAGCCAAAGGCAGGTGTATAGAATTAGGTCACAGATGATTCATGATCTCAATGAATGACAGAACAGGCTCAGAGGCAGAATGGCCTCCTCCTGTTACTGCTCCTTTATTTACCCTGTCTTTTCCTGTTCATATCTTGAAGATTTTGACCACCTAACCAGAGCAGCATGGTGGCTCAGTGGTTAGCATCAGGCACCAGCTTGATTCCACACTCGGGCGACTGTGTGGATTTTGCACACAGTTCTTCCCGTGACTGCATGGGTTTCTTCTGGGTGCATTGATTTTCTCCCACAGTCCAAAGATGTGCAGGTTAGGTGCGTTAGGCACGGGAAATGCAGGGTTGTAAGGTAGGGGGGTCGGGGGCTGGGGCTGGGTCAGGGTGGGATGCTCTTCGGAGGGTTGGTGTGGTCTTGATATGTTGAGTAGCCTGTTTCCACACTATAGGGATTTTGTTCTATGATTCTAAACCTTAACCTTCTAAATTCTAGAGAAAATGTATACAATGTCTCCTCATAACTTAACCCTTGGTGTTCAAGTGTTATTCTTGTGCTCCATTAAGGGTTTAAATGCAAAATAATGAGATTACAGCAAACCTGAAGTAACATGTAGGAAATGCTCAGGAGGTCAGGCAGCAACTGTGGAGAGAAAGTAGGTTTCAGGTCTGTGACTGAGCTGAAAATGTGTTGCTGGAAAAGCACAGCAGGTCAGGCAGCATCCAAGGAGCAGGAGAATCGACGTTTCGGGCATGAGCCTCTTCAGGTCTGTGACTGTTCATCAAAACTGGGAGAAGCTGGCCATCTAATTGTGTTTGGACAAGTTTGAACAAGATTTCATTCTAGTTGGGAATTGAATGAAAAGGGAGTTCTGAGATCAGGTAAGGTGGGTGGGACCAGGGGAGATTAAATGACAAAAGGGTTTGTGGTGAAAGGCCAAAGAGAGTTGGACTGGGACATGTAAACAAAACAAAACGGTGTCTGGAGGTGGTGTGAATGAGCAGGATCTGAGAAACTGCCATCCAAAAGGCACTCTGGGTTAAGGCAATTTTCCTGAATATCCAAGTGGATGTATGAGGGGCTATCTCATGCTAATGCCCCCTCGTTTTGAATGTGTAAACATCTTTTGCAGGTCATTCTGCTATTACATGCGTTGCTTCAATGTAAGTTCGCTGTAACGTGTTCGACAAATTGGGGACGCTGTTTCTAAAGCGCGAACTTTTAACATGCTTACGTTGCCAATACTTTAAGCGCTGTTTCTGAAGCACAATTTTTCTATAATGCGGGTTTACACAAGATTGTAAGCATTGTTTTATAAAAGAAGTGATCGTATATGTCTATCTTCTCAAATCCATCCATAAATTTCAAAGTTGCTATCACTATATTGGATCCTAGTAGTCCAGAAAGAGTGGGGTTCTCTATCCAATCCTAATGCAAGAACTAAAATAAAACAAAAGACGAAAGTCAATTTTACTTAAATTCTTAATTGGGATTTTCGGAGGCAAGGCCATTGATCTCCATAATTTATTGTTGCCTTGTCCACTTCCTTTTTATCCCACTTATTTTCCGTTGTCTTGCTTTCATCATCATCATTTCACCACAATGATGGGCTCAAAATAAAACAGGAACAACTCAAACTGAAAAGGTGGCAGAATGCACAAACTAAATCACAGCAATAATGCAACAAAAATAATGACTATTTCCCAACAATGGTTTCAGTTTGAGGAAGAACATCTCATCTTTCAACTAGGCACCCTACAGCCTTCTGCATTCAACACTGAGTTCAACAATATTGAATTGTGACCTTCCACAGTATTTGTTTGGTTCCAGGTTGCTGATTCCAAACTTGTTTCTCTCCTATGACTAAGGGAGACAAAGCGCAAAAGGACAAAGAAAGGCAAGGAGGCCCCGTGAGCACTGAAGTAGGCACAAAATGAGTCAGCGTTGAGACAGCAAGTGCTGTCAGACAGACATCCCCGCAGTGTCCTTGCAGCAGTATTGCAATGAAATATTGCCAGTGCACCTCAAGGTGCAACGTTGAAGGGCAGATTGTGCTGTAAGCAAATTGAAGATGTGCCATGCTGATGCCGGAGGGCTGGTAAGTGTCAGATGTCAATGTTGTGAACAGAGGTGAACGCAGTCGCTGCCCATGGAACATCCCCTGAGATGCTGGTGCTGGGTCACCAAGATAGCAGTTGAGAGGAGCAGGGATTTATACAACAATGCGTATTGAGAATAGGAGTTGAGAGGTCATGTTGCAGATGTACAGGACATTGGTTCAGCCACTTCTGGAATGTTGCATGCAGTTCTGGTCTCATTCCTGTCCGAAGAATGCTGTGAAACTTGAAAGAGTTCAGAAAAGATTGACAAGGCCATTGCCAGGGTTGGAGGATTTGAGCTATAGGGAGAGGCTGAATAGGCTGGGGCTGTTTTCCCTGGAGCTTCAGCGGCTGAGGGGTGACCTTGTCGAGGGTTATAAAATCATGGGGGGCATGGATAGGATAAATAAAAAAAGTCTTTTCCCTGGGCTGTGGGAGTCCAGAACTAGAGGGCATAGGTTTAGGTTGAGAGGGGAAAGATATAAAAGGGACATGGGGGCAACTTATTCCACAGAAGGTTGTGCGTGTATGGAATGAGCTGCCAGAGGAAGTGGTGGAGGCTGGTACAATTACGGCATTTAAAAGGCATCTGGATGGGTATATGAATAGGAAGGGTTTAGAGGGATATGGGCCAGGTGCTGGCAGATGGGACTAGATTGGGTTGGAATGTCTGGTTGGCATTGACGAGTTGGACCGAAGGGTCTGTTTCCATGTACATCTCTATGACTCTATGGACGGTAAGTCATGGATTCCAGGGGTTTTCAGACCTTAGTCGCTTTATCCGGAGTTAGCAGCTTGTCCAGACTCACCTGCATCTTGTTATCTCAAGACTTTCATGTTAGAGGATTGGAAGTGAGATAACTCCACAGAGGCCGGTAGCCCGTCACCAAGTCACCCTTTATTTACACGTGCACAATACATGACACTGGCCCAGCTCTGAGTGAACAGAGCCCCTGTTGATATTTGTCAGCCAGGGCTCCTTAATTAGGCCAGGTTAACAGCCCCCATCAGGAAAGTCATTCTATGAGATCTATCTGGCTGACCTTGTTCAAATCACAACAAGAACGTGAAGTAATTAACACTCATTTGGAATTCTAAGACAGTCATTGCTCATTCAGAGTTCGTAAGAGTTCATCGGGGCTCCTCCATTTAAAACTGAGGTGAGGTGGAATTATTTTTCCTCCAAATTTAGATTAGATTACCTACAGTGTGGAAAACAGGCCCTTCAGGCCCTTCTGCCCAACAAGTCCACACTGACCCTCTGAAGAGTAACCCACCCTCTACCCTTATGTTTACCCCTGACTAATACACCTAACACGATGAACAATTTAGTATGACCAAGTCACCATCCATCATTGGATTGTGTGAGGAAGCCCACGCAGACAAAGGGAGAATGTACAAACTCCACTCAGACCGTTGCCCGTGGCAGGAATTGAACCTGGGTCCCTGGCACTGTGAGGCAGCAGTGCTAACCACTGACCCACCATGCCATTCCACAAGTTTAGTTGAATTTGTGGAATTCTTTTTTGTGAAGAGCTGTCAAGGCTGAGTATTAAGTGTATTCAAGGTTGTATTCATGTACAGGTTTTCAATCTATAAGGCAATCAAGGGTCATGGGAAAAATGCTGCGAAAGTGGAGCTGAGATCAGCCATGATTTCACTACAAGATGGAGCAGACTGATGGGCCAAATGGCCTACTTCTGCTCCTATGCCTCATGGTCTTATGGCTAGTCCTGTTTGCAACTCACAGTTTGGGAATCCTTGATATAATTCCGAATGCTTCTTAATCTTTCTGAAGTCTTTTCCATTTATGATGCATGTTGATAAGTTGCTCCTTCAGCATTTACAGGTAACATAGGCAATGCATTTTAATTTGTAAAACTATACATTAGCTTCTGACATCTGTAAAACCTCATTCCAAAGTTTCAAATCTATTGCAAGATGAATAATGTACTGTGCAATATTCTTTAATGCAAAGAACATAATTATTAATCTTTCAATGTACTTCTGTAACAGCAAAAGAACTGTCATTTGTGAACCGTTGGAGACATGGTGAGTTGAAGTGAATTAGTGCGGCGCTATCAAGTTAGAAGGCTGTTCTATAATAAACCTGATTGTAACCGCAATGGTGAGAACAGCAGGAGCTTCTGTGTATGATTGTCAGCAGTTTGCAGCCTTCTAGCGTTCTTTGTATCAGCCTGCACAGATTTTCCAAATGAATAATTCCTAAATTTAATGGAATTTTCTCTGAGACATTATCTCAGCTCCCCCCCCCCCCCACCCCCCCATGCACTCTACCTCCTGAAAGTCAAAATGGACTCATTTGAAATACTGCAAAGGAATGAAGGGAATATTTACAAATCAGTGACTCCTCTGTAATTGTTCTACTTTGCAGCATTTTTTCTGAATATTCTGATCATTCGTGAGTGACACTAAGCCTTAGGGCTGGAACACCTTCCATTTCAAATATCTAGTGTCAGAACTAACCTCTCCCACAAAATATGATTAAATGCAAAGTAAATCTCTCTCTGTATCACACAAACCTCAGGCAGGCAAACCTTATAGTGCCTGTTGTTTAGGGCAAGTCCTGTGAATGTAGCTAATGAGAACTGACTTGTGACACAAGGCTGCTGTCATTATAAAGCAGTCTCTGTTCCAATTTGCCTTGAGCAAAGTCCTGGAAAACCCATATGTACATTATAAATGCTATCATATTGGTGGCACGGTAGCCCAGGGATTAGCACTACCACCTCACAGTGCCAGGGACCTTGGTTCATTTCCAGCCTTAGGTGACTCTGTGTAGAGTTTTCTCGTTCTCCCCGTATCTGTGCAGGTTTTCTCCAGCTACTCAGGTTTCCTCCCACAGTCCAAAGGTATGCAGATTAAATGAATTGGCCATGCCAAATTGCGTATGACGTGCAGGGATGTTCAGGTGAGATGGGTTAGTTAGGGGAATGGGTCTGGATTGGTTAATCATTGGAGGGTCAGTGTGGACTTGTTTCCACACTGTAGGAATTCTATCGTAATGCTATATCTCCATTTTCCGTGATTCTTTCTCTACAGGTGTCATCCATGTGCATGTAACTCCTTGAGTTTTATCTGTTGGTAGGATATGGATGTTGTTGGTAAGGACAGTACATATTGCCTGCCTCCAGCAATGAGCTGCCCTCTTGGACTGCTGCAGTCCATGTGCTGTAGGAACAGTGAAGGAATGGCAATATAATTCCAAGTCAGGATGGCATATGGCTTGGAGGGGAATCCGTAGGCAGTGGTATTCCTGTGCATCTGTCGGTCTTGTCCTTCTAGGTGGTTGAGATCATAGGTTTGAAGATGCTGTAGACAGAGTGTCAATGATATGCTACAATGCACCATACAGATAGTACTCACTGTTGCTGTTATATATCAGTGGTGAAGGATATGTATATCTAGGGTGGTAAATGGGGTGCCAATCAAGCCTAGCCCCATTATTATCATCAAATTGCTGCTACGTTCCTCAACTTTGTCTTTGTTACCTCTAGGCTTGTTTATTCCAATGTTCTCCTGGCCAGGATTTCACCTTGCACCCTTTGTTGAGTCTTTCCGAAATTCTGTTGTCCGCGTCTACAGTTGCACCAAGTGTTGTTTGCAGGTGGTCCCTGATTTACAAACAGTTGTACTTATGATCAAGATCCCCTACTTATCGTAACTTTAAAGATCCAACATGTGAATTCTTGCTTGTACTTATATTGCACTGTAATGTGTTCTGACTTGCGTAAAAATCAACTTCCAATCATACTCAGGAACAAAACCCACTTTTAACCCATGTATCTATCATCCTTGTATTGACTGGCCCTTCTTTCAGAAAGATATTGTTAAACTTGAGAGAGTGCACAAAAGATTTTACAAGGGCGTTGCCAGCATTGGAGGATTTGAGCTACAGGAAGAGACTGAACAGGCTGGGGCTTTTTTCCCTAGAGTGTCAGAATCTGAGAGGTGACCTTATGGAGGTTTATAAAATCATGAGGGGCATGGATAGGGTGACTGGTCAGGCCTTTTTCCTAGGTTGGGGGTCTCCAAAACTAGAGGGCATAGTTTAAGGTAACAGGGAAAGATTTAAAAAGGACCTTTAGGGGCAACATTTCATGCAGAGGGTGGTGCATGTATGGAATGAGCTGCCAGAGGAAGTAGTGGAGACTGATACTATTACAACATTTAAAAGGTATCTGGATGGGTATATGAATAGGAAGGGTTTGGGAGATACAGGCCAAGTGCTGACAAATGAGACTAGGTCAGAAAGGGATGTCTGGTTGGTGCAGACGAGTTGAACTGAAGACCCTGTTTCCGTGCTGTATAATTCTCACTTGGTACATAGGTTACTAAGGCTTGAATTCAAAATTTCCATCTTTAGTTTCAAATTCTCCATGTCTCACACTTTGAACTTCGTAACTTCCTTTAGCCCTTAAACTCTTTGAGATGCCCATATTCTTCCAATCCTGACCTCTTATCCATTCCCAGTTTCTTTCTTTCCAAAGGTGTTAGCCATGCCATTGGCTTCTTGAGCCCTACGCTTACAAATTCACTCTCTAGACCACTCCATAAAGGAACACTTAGGTTTAACTGGCAGATTCAAATTTGCAGTTGGAAATCAATCCCAAGCTTATCTGAATACTCATCCTTCACAGAACTCAGTTTCTGCACCAATTTCTTTTTCCCCACTTGCTCATGATTGGTCACCCTCTTAGATTTTAATATCTCCCTTTCTTCCATCAGTTCCTTCTCAAAACCAATTGCTTTCATCAAACCTACCCTAATATGTGGCTCCATGATAAACTTTGCACAAATATTGTTCCTGTCAATTTTGCTACATTTGCAGTGCTATATAAATGTAAATTGTTGTTGTAGTATGGCATCAGGGAGCCTTGCCCAGGGCTATTAATTGCTGTACAGAGTAAGAGACAAAGACACATGTGAGTGTAACATAGTCTCTTCACACACAGTTAATGAAGCACAGTTTGTAAAGAATGGTACCAGTGGCCAGACACAGGAGGGGATGGACTAAGTCAAGGGTTAAAATCGAGACAGTGGCCAATGTTGAACAAGTAGATAAATCCATACAGTAACTGAGCTCTGTAAAGTTTGAGTATCCAGATAAGCTTGGGATCAATTTTCAACTGCAACCTTGAATCTGCGAGTTAAGCTGAAGTTCCTTCACCACTGAACTGCAAAGGAGAATATCAGCCCTCAGTATTAACCCCTGAGGTATTCCCTCATCTCAGAGCTGACAGGAGAATATCAGCCCTCAGTATTAACCCCTGAGGTATTCCCTCATCTCAGAGCTGACAGGAGAATAGCAGCTCTCAGTATTAACCACATGGATTCTGTTAAAATGCAACAAGAATTTCTTTTTAATATCCAACTTCTAGTTTTGACCTTAGAAGTTCTTAATAAGGATCCTTCTCAGAACCAATTCTGATTAAGAACCAATTTCAGGGATGGGAATTGTGAGAAAACTTGCTGAATTTGCAGCACATTCACTGCTAATGGAGAGATTCAGTCTTAACTGCATTATACAACAGGGTGTGCAGCAATTTCAAGGCGTTTCCTTCAATTCATAGTTTGCATCTTTGGATTCAATCATGACAGTCGAACAAGGGAACTCATATTCAATGCAATGAAAGTCCATTTTCGGGCTGCATTGGTAATACATGCTTTAAACAGGGTTTCGAATTGTAATGAATGTGCACACATACAAAAGGTACCTGAAATTCCCCAGATATAGTGAGGAGCGAAGGTGAGGAGTGTGAGGTGCGTTACAAATGTGTAGAGGTTCTTAAAAGCTGAAATCTCAACCAAAACAAATGGCAGCTGAATTCATTGTTAAGCTTTGGACACTGTAGTGCCTGGTCTTTTGACACCATTTGCATTGCCATTACAGTAGAATAACAACATTGACTGTGGGGATTTAAATTTGAAAATAAAACAGTTCTTAGCATCAATGCCCCATTGCTGATTCAATTACTGAGAGTGTGGTCTTGCTCCAGTCAATATGAGCCAAGCAAGTGGAACAAACGGAATATAAAAAACGCTGGAGACCACTGCAGGTCAGGCAGCATCCATGGAGAGACAGCAAGCTAATGTTTCGAATCCAGATGTCTCTTCATCAGAGCTGATATGAAGTGTGGAGGGGGCAACATTGTGTGGGGTGGTGGGTGTTGGAGGGCTGAGGGGAGAAAAGATGTTGATATTCAGATTAAGTGATTGGAATGCAAAAATGGCAGAACAATGGTGTGTCAGACTGGAAAGAACAGACAGTCCCATTGGGGTCGGTAGGGTGGGGAGGTGGGGGAACATGGTGACAGAGAATGTAAAGCAAAAAGAAGGGGAAGGAATGGTTTCACAATCTGAAGGTGTTGAGTTCAATATTGAGTCCAGGAGTTTGTAAAGTGCCGAGTTTGAAGATGAGATGTTGCTCCTCCAGTTTGTGCTGTGATTCCATGGAACACTATGGCATGAGGACAGACATGTGGCATACAAGCAGGATGCTGTGTTAAAATGACCGGATACGGGAAGGTCAGGGTCATGCTTGCACATGGAATGGATATATTCTCCAATTGGAACTAACTGTCAGTTCTCAAACGATGTAGAATAACCCTCCAAGCTTCTGGACACATTACACATGGTTTCGAGGGGAAACAACAGAGAACGTAATCTTGGAGTTAGAAATAGTAAATAGTCACTTTCAAGGTCCATGGAAAATAAAGACTTGCATTTCTAAAGTGTCTTTCATGACCCTAGGTCACCTTAAAGTATTTTACACCCAATAAAGTACTTATGAAATTCCGTCTCTATTGTCACATAGGATGGTTCTTGTAATTGTGTGTACATAAATATTTTTAATGAATGCAATATAGTTTTGTAATTTAAAAGTATGATTCTTGTAATATTATCCTGGTAATGGTGAGTTCAACATGCGCTTTTCCATGCATGTTGCTATCTGGAATTATGATTAGTGACAGTAGAGGCTCCAATCTTCTTTTCATTGCATTGGTTGACCTGGGGTCAGTCTTGCTATTATCTCTTGCTGTTTGGGTATGTCGACAAAGATTCGCAGGCTGACATTTTTTGTCCGGCTGCATTATGAATGCACCTTCCTTGGCAATCAAGCCAGGCGGTACGGTGGATCAGTGGTTCGATTCCAGCCTTGGGCGACTGTCAGTGTAGAGTTTGCACGTACTTTGTGGGCTTCCATTGGGTGCTCTGGTTTCCTCCCACACCGAAAAAATTGGATGCTAAAATTGTCTGTAGTGTGTAAACTCGTCATGATGGATTAGTCATGGTAAATATGGGGCTATGGGGATATGGTGGAGGGCTGGGTCTGGGTTGGATACTCTTGGGAAGATCCATGCAGACTTTATGGGCTGAATGGATTCCTTCTGCACTGTAGGGATTGTATGATCAGTCAGAGACTTGAGGATGCAGTGGTGCACAAACGGATGCAGATAAAATCGCAGAAAACAGAAGGGGAACCTTCAGCCCATTAAGGATATGCTGGTTCTGTTTTAGATTAGATTAGATTACTTAGTGTGGAAACAGGCCCTTCGGCCCAACAAGTCCACACCGACCCGCCGAAGCGCAACCCACCCATACCCCTACATTTACCCCTTTAACCTAACACTACGGGCAATTTAGCATGGCCAATTCACCTGACCCGCACATCTTTGGACTGTGGGAGGAAACCGGAGCACCCGGAGAAAACCCATGCAGACACGGGGAGAATGTGCAAACTCCACACAGTCAGTTGCCTGAGTCGGGAATTGAACCCGGGTCTCTGGTGCTGTGAGGCAGCAGTACTAACCACTGTGCCACCGTGCCACCCACAAACCAACTCATCTCACTCTCTTACACTGTCCCATTAACCTCTTCTTCAATATTGATTGAATTCCATTCGAAAAAGGAAAGTTGTTTATGAACCTGCTTCCACTATCTTATCAGATCACAACACATTGAACAGAAGAAAGGATTTTAACCTTGGTCACTAGACCCAAAATGTTAACTCTTTTTCTACCTCCGCAGATGCTGCCAGGCCTGCTGTGTTTCTCCTGCATGTTTTGTTTTTAGTTCAGATTTCCAGCACCTGCAGTATGCTGTTTTTTATTTGAGAGTCCATAACCGGTGGTGTTTTACAATCATAGCCCTGTACCCAGAGTTACGAAGAGCAGGAGGATCTCTTCATTAACTCCCTACAACCTCAGCTGGAGGGAAGCCAGGCTCCAAGAAACAGAGTCCAAAGAGTGTGGCGCTGGAGAAGCACAGCAGGTCAGGCAGCATCCGAGGTGCGGGAGGGTCAACGTTTTGGGCATAAGCTCTTTATCATTCTCGATGAAGGGTTTATGCCTGAAACGTCAACTCTCCCATGGATCATGCCTGACCTACTGTGCTTATCCAGCGCCACATTTTTTGACTCTGACTCCTCAACATCTGCAGTCCTCACTTTCTCCAAGAAACATAGCGGGGGGGCCAACCAAAGGATGAAAATTAATCCAAGGTGTTAACCTCCTGTGATCGTCTTACAATTTACAGCAATTTGTTTTTTTTTTCTGATTTCCAGCATCTGCAGTGCTTCGTTTCTTTTTTACTGTTAATTATTCTGCTAATTACCTGAAGTCTATGATCCCCGGTTACAAATCGTCCTGCCAGTGGTAACACTTTCTCACATCCACTCTATTGGTATCCCTCCTCATTTTGAATATCTGCCTTCCATCGCTCCTTCACCTTCTTTGCTCTGAAGAGTGTTATGGTCCTGAACCTGACAACAAAATTTATCTTATGATCTGGCTAGGTTCCAGTTTTATTTTTAAAGTAGATATTGTTTGAGATCCTATGTCCTTACTTAGAGAATGAAGCTACAATATTTCAAAGTTTTGAGCAAACAAAGAGCAGATTTTATCAGACAAAGTTACAACTGTTATGCAACTCACAGGACATGGATACAACTTATATTCTAACATTCAGAATTAACAAGAGGCAAATGTGAGGTAACTGTGTTGGAACATTCTACAGAATGCATCAGAAAGCAAGCGTTCTCAAGACAGATCGCATAAAGATGTTTATAAATCTGTTCTGAAGAAGGGGCACTGGACTCAAAATATTGGCTTTCACTCCATAGATGCTACCATACCTGCTGAGTTTCTCCAATTTCTGTTTTTGTTGGACGAATGTGGTAAGTCTTACTTGAGTTTCTTAATGAAATAAAAGTCATTATTATAGAAAAAACTGATCCTGTTTCAACACTGAATGGTAACTTCACTCAAAAGGACCAGGTGAAACCAGGTGAAGGAAATGGAAAATGACCAATCAAGAGATGAGAAGACCTTATATATATATAATGCTCCCGATGATTTACGATCGCTGTCCTTGTCAGAAACTGGTCTGTTCACTTTTTTTTATTCATTCAAAGGATGAGGGCTTTGCTGACTCTGTCAGCATTTATTGTCCATCCATAATTGCCCAGAGGGCAGTCAAGAGTCAACTACATTACTGTGGGTTTGGAGTCACGCGTAGGCCAGACCAGGTAAGGATGGCAGTTTCCTTCCCTAAAGGACATTAGTGAACTATTGCTGTCTTACTTGACCGTCCGGCATTGTCCCTCTGTTCTCTCAAGATCGTTTCAGGGAAAAAGTCTCCTGATGAACAAATCTCAAGGCATGGGAATGAAAAAAAATGTTCAGAATAAAAAAATTTATGGAGGAGCTGGATAAACACATGAGGGAGGAGGGCGGAAATGACTCAAAGTTTACACTGTAATGGTCAGGTGAAGGAGGCTCAAACAGCTCACAAACACGGACATAAACCAGTTGGACTAAATTGCCATGCTATTGATAATAAACCGACCGACTCCCACAGCTACCTGGACTACACCTCCTCCCATCCTGCCGCCTGTAAAAACGCCATCCCATTCTCCCAATTCCTTCGACTCCGCCGCATCTGCTCCCAGGAGGACCAGTTCCAAAAACGCACAACCCAGATGGCCTCCTTCTTCAAGGACCGCAATTTCCCCCCCGACGTGGTCGACGATGCCCTCCACCGCATCTCTTCCACTTCCCGCTCCTCCGCCCTTGAGCCCCGCCCCTCCAACCGCCACCAGGACAGAACCCCACTGGTCCTCACCTAACACCCCACCAATC
>NC_057749.1:8578417-8599283 GCF_004010195.1 Chiloscyllium plagiosum
TGCAATCTTCTTCCCGCCCTCTCCGCCCCCACCCCAGTCTGACCTTTCACCCTCACCTTGACCTCTTTCCACCTATCACATTTCCGACGCCCCTCCCCCAAGTCCTTCCTCCCTACCTTTTATCTTAGCCTGCTGGACAAACTTTCCCCATTCCTGAAGAAGGGCTTATGCCCGAAACGTCGATTCTCCTGTTCCCTGGATGCTGCCTGACCTGCTGCGCTTTTCCAGCAACACATTTCCAGCTCTGATCTCCAGCATCTGCAGACCTCACTTTCTCCTCCATGCTATTGATAATATCCAATTATGAAAATGGAGCCAAGTAATCACTAATCACACTGTTCATCTTGTGTAAATGGCTGGAATCACTCTTTGTTTTTAAGATTATCCAAAACCCTCGATTGGATAATATTCTTGTAACTCATCAATATCCATTTGCAGAATAATTATGTTAAATGAAGAAAAATCACTCCAAGATGCCAAACCTGTGCAGCACATAAATAATCTTCACTCGACAAGGCATGTCATTTATTTTCATTATACTCATCGAAAGGGTATTGTAAAAAGAGGAAGAATATTTTTGTGGTGTTTAACGTGGTGTAGTAGCAGAATTGACAATTATTTCCTACCCTATCCTTAATGGGCTCGGCAGTATAACAAAGTTATAACATATCTCCATCAATGCTGTCATCATCAAAGTTCACTCTCTCGTTGGGGAGAAAACCGTGGAAAGTGTAACCTGAGGATCACTATATGTCAGGTGAGATTGAGGACTGTCATGGTGATCTCAGCCAGTATAAAGTTATGTTGGAGATCAGAGTCGAGAGTGTGGTGCTGGAAAAGCACAGCCAGTCAGGCAGCATCCGAGGAGCAGGAGAATCAATGTTTTAGGCATAAGCCCAAAGCTCAGGAATGAGGCTGGTTCCTGATTCCTCATTCCTGATGAAGGGGTTTTGCCCGAAATGTTGATTCTCCTGCTCCTCGGATGCTGCCTGACCTGCTGTGCTTTTCCAGTACCACACTCTCGACCCTAACCTCAGTCAGTGTGGGATTGAAGCCTGTTGGTGGCATGAACTCAAGATCACAAACCAGCATTCTGCCAACTGAGCTAACCCACTCAATGTACAAACAAGCACTGATCCATTTTCTCTCACCATTTGATGGGTCCCTGGCTTATTTTGTGTAGATATCAGACCCTGTAATACATAAGTACCAGGAGAAGGAATTGCCCATCTTGGGCCCTTAAGTCATTTGATAAAAGCTGGAAGATTTGATTGTGACCTTAAATCTACACAGAAGGGGGTGAAGGGTGGGCCATTAAATATTTTTAAGGCAGAGATAGATGGAGTTCTATTTGGCAAGGGAATTAATAGTTATTCGGGGTAGATGAGAATGTGGAATTTGAAACACAAACAGGCCAGCCATGATCCTATTGAATAGCAGAACAGGCTTGAGGGACAAAATGTTTGATTTCTGTTCCTATTTTCTATGATTGTAGTTCTCCGTGGTGTCCATGTGAACATTTAATCCCCTCAATCCCATGCCAATCGGTAAAGTGGGAAATCAGGTACTAAATACTTTTCTTGATAATAGGTTTATTCATAGAAAGCAGCATTACATGGCTCTGCTCGCTTCCTACCAACCTAGTGTCCCAGCATTCTCTCCTTCTGTTATTAGAAGCAGAGTTTCAGCCACCCACTGTAGGCCTTTTTTCACTATCCTCCTCCACCCCTATTCACTCCCTCCCAGAAACTCCCAAGGAGATCAGTGGCATCCTCACCAATGTCAAACCAATTTCCAGGTTTCGATTGGTTATGTTTTTTCCCCCTCTTAATCAACCTGTTCAGAGATGTTATTACAGTTAGTTATTCTATAACGCAATGGTTGTGTTCTTGTGCAACCCCATGTTATAGAAAAATCCTAAACTGTCGACGATGTAATCACATTACACCCAACACACGTTTTAAAAGTTCGCGCTCCAGAAACAGATTTCCCCAATTTGTCAATCACATGACAGCGAATTTGCATTAACGAAACTTACACCATAGCAGAACGGCCTGTACACACCTCTGGAGCAGATAGGACTTGAACCCAGACATGAACACTCCCAAATGACATTCTATGGAGAGATAACTGCATATTTCAAAGGTGTAAATTGACCAAGATTTCTTTGATTATAGCCTTCCCCACCCCCATAACAATCCTACTCCCCCCACCACCACCCCCACAGCCCCTGCCCCCACAAATAAAAATATAATTCTGTCTTACCAATAGTTCAGAGATGGATGAGAGGTTGCAGCTGACTCAGAGGTAAGGACACTACCATTGCACCAGAAGATCCCTCTAGCAACATTGCCTTCTGGGGTGGAAAGTAATCTTGTGTACAATGATATTGCGTTTATAAATGAATTGGAGAACAGGATGCTTTTTACAGTTCATGTTTCTGCATTGTACATCTCCAAGACTGTATGACGTACTTGCGTGTAACGATCTCTCTCACACTGCAGTGCAGTCATCTCCCAGTGTTGGTTAAAGTGAGCTGTGATTACAAACTGCTCCTATTACAAGAATGTTTTGCAGTCTTTCAGTACAGCCAGCTCCGTTCGAACCTGCACAGATGAGTGTCAGGATCACTTGCTTAAACTTGACCATGGATCCACAATGGGTTCCTGGTCAACACCCAAAAGGGAGCATCCGCTTGGCCAGGCAAGTAATCCGGAGGGACCCAGATGGGGACAGCACAGTGGGTCACTGGTTAGCACTTCTGCCCCACAGCGTCTGTGTTCAATTCCAGACATGGGTGACTGTGTGGACTTTGCATATTCTGCCCGTGTCTGCGTGGGTTTCCTCTGGGTGCTCCGGTTTCCTCCCACAGTCCAAAGATGTGCAGGCTCGCGTGGATTAGCCACACTAAACAAAAATCTCTGTGGTGTCCAGGGATGCGCAGATCAGGGTTAGGGTTTGCCATGGTAAAAGCCCCATGTGGGGTTATGGCAATGGGGTGGGATGTTCTTTGGAGGTTCGGTGCAGACTCAATGGGCCAAATGGCCTCTTTCTGCACTGTAGGGATTCAATGGTTCTAGTGGCAATGATGCCTCATTTCTCCCCTCCTGGGACTGAGCTTGTGGAGAGAAAGGGAGGAATAAAGATTTGACAGTAAGGCTCAGATCAGTGAGCTGCTCACGACAGCCTGAACATCAGCTCAAAAGAACCAAAAGTAATTTAAAATGCAGTCTATCAACAGAATGGTGGTGGTTTATTCCTTTTAAAGCTACTCTTGTGAAATGTTATTTCCTTAAAATGCTTCCATGGTCACTGAGGAAGAAGCAGAGCAGATCAGCACATAGTAGGCATATATCCTTCACTCCAAGAGCAATAAGCAGCCTGGTACATGTGGGCAGGACAAGCTGCTATCATTCTCTGTTATTGGTAATTCAAGTGAACTTCAGTAGGCTCAGGGTAATACTATTTGCTTTTGGCATTTTCGAGTCTACTCTGCCATTCAAAGTTCATGGCATATCCTTTCGTGGGCTCAGCTCCACTTACCCACCCTCTCACCATAACCCTTAACTCCTTTACTGTTCAAGAAAGGTCTACCTTAGCTTTAAAAATGTTTACTGAAGTAGCATCAACTATTTCACTGGGCAAGGAATTCCATAGATTTACAACCCTCCGGGTGAAGAAATTCCTTTTCAATTCAGTCCTAAATCTGCTGTCTCTAATTTTGAGGCTATGCCCTCTTGTCCTAGTTTCACATACCAGCGGAAACATCCACTCTATTTCTATCTTACCTATTTCCTTCATAATTGTATATGTTTCTATTAGATCCCCCGCAAATTCTTCTGAACTCAGTCTCTCCTCATAAGTCAATCCCCTCAACTCTGGAATCAACCTAGTGAACTTCCTCTGTATCCGCTCCAACACCAGTACATCTTTTCTAAAGTAAGGATACCAAAACTGTACGCAATACTCCATGCGTGGCCTCACCAGCATCCTATACAGCTGCAACATAACCTCCCTGCTTTTAAACTCAATCCCTTTAGCAATGAAGGATAAAACTCCATTTGCCTTCCTAATTACTTGTTGTACTTGCAAACGAACCCTCTGTGATTCAAGATGTTATGACACACCACTGGAGCAGGTGCGACTGGAACTTGGGTCTCTTGGCTCAGAGGTAAGGGCACTACCAAAGCACTGTTATTCGCTCTATGCCCCGTGGACAAATAGACTTTGGATGTCACTGGTTATGAAGAGCCTCTGCAGGGTAGCCTTACCTCTGTCCAAACTGACTGCGAAGATTATGTGAGCAAATTTCAGTGTCCCTCTGTGAATCCCCTACAAGGTATTCATTGTATCTTCATTCAGATTTATTTGAGTTTTCAGATAATGGAAACATTGTACCTCCCAAGTCACATTCTGTGGAGGGCTAACTGCATATTTCAAAAGTATGAAGTGATCACAATTTCTTTAATTCCAAACTCCCCCCAAGCACTAGCAATCCTACCAACCCCCAACATAAGATATAATTCTGTTTTATCAATATCCCAGACTCTGACAGAAGGTTGCAGCCAACATTAATGTGGATTGGGAACAGTGGAATGCTTTTTTAAGCAGTTTACTTTTAAATATTTTCCTTCGTGCTGCTGAGAAATGTTTTAATAGTGGTGGATTGTCATGCCTTCCATCATTCCCCAGCTAGGCATAACTGGGTATTATTGTCTTCCTTATCTCCTGACTTCCAGGAGAAGCTGAGAGGTTTACATTACCTCTGGACTAAGCTTATCTAAACATTCCATCACTTATTATCACTTTGCAATTCCCTCTTCAATTTTATACAAGCCATGATATAAACACTGTAGAAACTCACAAAAAAATCAATTCTACATTAGTATGACCAACCTCCATATCGAGAAATGATGACTCATAAAGCTGCTTTTAGGCTTAAACATGTTTAGCATTTCTGATTCCATATACACGAAGGCTCAAACAATTCAAAAACGAGGATCTGTCATGCTGAGGATGGCTATTTATTGCAATATTCATTCCCTCCTTACTGAGGTTTTTAAGCTTCATACAACCTCCAATAAAATGGGAAACTACAGGAAACTGCACTAAAATGGAAACTACTTCCATAATTGAAATCATGGAAGAAGGGGGAGGTAATGGCCTCATCATATTATTGCTGCACTGTTTCCAGCAAAATTGACATATCCGCAAGCACCCTTCATCAGGAATGATAGGCTCTATTAATCCAGAGACCCAGGTAATGTTCTGGGGACCTGGGTTCAAATCCCATCATGGCAGATGGTGGAATTTGAATCTGATTTTAAAAGAAAACCTGGAACTATATGAATCTAATGATGACCATGCCAATTGTTGGAAAAGCCCAGCTGGTTCACTAAAGTCCTTTAGGGAAGGAAGCTGCCATCCTTACCCAGTCTGGCCTACATGTGACTCCAGACCAATGTGGTTGACTCTTACCTGCCCTCTGGGTAATAAATACTGGCCTGGCAGGTGACATCCATGTCTCATGAATGAATAAAAAAAACCTTTGTATCTTCCACACCTCATGGTTGTTTCTTGATTGAGGACAACTTCCATTCTTCACTGAGTTTTTAAATTTGAAAAAAATCTCATCCTATGTTTCCAAATTCCTAGTTGACCTCAAGTTCCATTTCTTAGAGAGTTCCTCCACGCCAACATCAGTCCTCAGCTCACTGCCAGGATGGAACTTATTGCCCAATACATTTTGCTACTTTTTAACCATTCTCCAGAATTTAATCTCTCCATCACTGGCATTCTGTGACTCTGGAATTCTCTCTCTACACCTGTGAAAACTCTTCTTAAAAATTTACCTCTGTAACCAAACGTTTGGACTAACAATTCTTTATGTGGTTCTCCATCAAGGTGTGTTGCACACATCTGTGTATCGGAAGAGGTTTTTTTTTGTTCTTCCACATGATGTGAGTGTTACTAGCTGGGTCAGTATTTGTTGCCCATTCCCTCATTGCCCTGGAGAAAATAGAGCCGAGTAGCTTTCTTTAACTTCCGCAGTCCACCCGGTGTAGGACTGTTATGAGGGAAGCTCAGGACTTTGGTCCTGAGGCGGTGAAGATATAGCTGATATGGTTCCAAGTCAGGACGGTGTGTGACTTGGAAGGAATTTGAAGTTGGCAATGCCTCTATGTCCCTCTAAATGGTAGAGGTGACAGGTTTGGAGGGTGCTGTCAGAGGAGTTTTAATGAGTTGCTGCAATGCATCTTCTAGATGGTCGGAGGTGGAAGAAGTGAATCATTAGGTGGCACTTGGAGGGGTCACATCAATAATGAAAGGTTTCATTGAATTAACAAATAGCAATTATTTTCAGCTGGTAAATTTACATCTGACATGCAAATTGTATTTTAGTACTAGCATCAGCACTCACAATTTTATCATACGCTGTATGTCCGTATATAAAGTGGCACAAAAATAGGTGGTAAGGCAAGTGGTGACGATGGTACAAAGAATCTGCAAGAGACTATAAACAGATTAAATGAGTGGGCAAAAACGTGGCAGATGGAAACAAGATTGGGAAAATGTAATGGTTCTGCACTTTGGCAGGAGCTGAATATTACTTAAATGGGGGAAGTCAGCAGAAAGCTACATCTCAGAAGGATTTGGGAGACCTCATCCATGAATCAGAAAAGGCCAGCATACAAGTTCAGCTGCTCACTTGGCCTTTATTTCAAAAGGTATCTCGTACAGTAGGGAGGTTCTGCTAAACCTATACAAGGCACTATTCAGACCACAGCTGGGATAGTGAACAGTTTTGCTCCCCTAAGATAATATTTCATTGAAGGTGTTCAGAGAGGTTCACTAGGTTGATTCCTAATGAAGGGCTTTTGCCCAAAACGTCGATTTTCCTGCTCCTCGGATGCTGCGCTTTTTCCAGCGCCACTCTAATCTAGACTTACTAGGCTAATACCTATCTTGCTAACAGGCAATGGCATGGTGGCTCAGTGGTTAGCACCTCTGCCTCAGCACCAGGGACCTATGTTTGAAACCTGCCTCAGGCGACTATCTGTGTGGAGTTTGCACATTCCCCCTGCATCTGCATGGGTTTCTTCCGGGTGCTCTGGTTTCCTCCCACAGTCCAAAGATATGCAGGCTAGGTGAATTGACTGTGCTAATGTACCCATAGTGTTAGGTGCATTAGTCAGGGGTAAATGTAAGAGGGTGGGTTGCTCTTCAGAGGTTCAGTGTGGACTTGATGGGCCAAATGGACTGTTTCCATACTGTAGAGAATCTAATCTAAATCTAATCTTACAAGGAACTGTCTTATAAGGAGATATTAAATAGGCTGAGTCTATACTCATTGGAGTTTCAGGAGGAAAGCCTTCTCTCTGAGGTTGCGACTTTGTAGAAGGCATTGCTGCCAAGAAGTTAGGTCATTAAATGGATTCAAGGCTGACAGCAACTTTTAATCAGTAAGGGAATCAATACTAATGGGGAAAAGACAGGGGACTGGGGATTCCCGAGGAACGATGATTTCATGAATTGTGGAGCAGACTCAATGGGCTGAAAGGCCGACATCCTACATCTTAAGAACTGTCACCAATGATGCAAGGATGCCATTACATCATGACAAATTAACGTGGGCCATTTTCAGTGAGAATGGGGAAGGCTTCATGCTGAACATGAACACTGGCATTGACCAGCTGGACAAATGGCCAATTTCAACACTATAAATACTCAGCAATTCTATGTAACTGGTTATGATAAAATGCCTACAGTATAGAAACAGTCCACACCGAGCCTCCGAAGAGTATCCCAACCAGAGCCATCCCCCTACCCTATTACTCTACATTTACCCCTGACTAATGCACCTAACTGTAGTATAGGCCTACAGTATGGTTAGCACTGCTGCCTCACAGCGCCAGAGACCCGGTTCAATTCCCGCCTCAGGCGACTGACTGTGTGGAGTTTGCACGTTCTCCCCGTGTCTGCGTGGGTTTCCTCCGGGTGTTCTGGTTTCATCCCACAGTCCAGAGATGTGCAGGTTAGGTGAATTGGCCATACTAAATTGCCCGTAGTGTTAGGTAAGTGGTAAATGTAGGGGTATGGGTGGATTACGCTTCAGCAGGTTGGAGTGGACTTGTTGGGCTGAAGGGCCTGTTTCCACACTGTAATGTAATGTAATCTAACCTTCACATCCCTGAACACTATGGGCAATTTCCCATGGTCAATTCACCTGACCTGCACATCTTTGGACTGTGGGAGGAAACCAGAGCACCCAGAGTAAATCTGTTGCCCGAACTGGGTCCCTGGCGCTGTGAGACAGCAGTGCTAACCACTGAGCGACCATGCCACCCCATATATATATATATATAATCATTATAATTGTAGACTATACATTATTTAATTCAATCTGTAAAAAAGTAAACTCGATATAATCCAACAACCTACTTACTGCTAATTAATGAAACCCAACATTCATTTGTCACGTGAAATATTCTCCAAACTTAATGCTTCAAAAAGCTTTAATCAATTACTCTCAACACTTACAAGATGATTAGGGGTTTAGATAGGGTTGACCGTGAGAACCTTTTTCCACGTATGGGGTCAGCTATTACGAGGGGGCATAGCTTTAAATTAAGGGGTGGTAAGTATAGGACAGATGTTAGGGGTAGGTTCTTTACTCGGCGAGTCGTGAGTTCATGGAATGCCCTGCCAGTAGCAGTGGTGGACTCTCAGGGCCGAAGGGCCTGTACTGCGCTGTATTCTTCTATGTTCTATGTTCTTCCAGGGTTCAGCTTCTGACTACCATTTTCAAATTGCCTTGGACTATTACCTTCCATTGAAAGCATTACAGAGAAAATGCCAATTGTCATTCTGGTTGTTATTTCCTCCAATCTGACATGCTACACTAATCCAAAGTATCGTTAAACATCAGAGTCTGTACAATGAGAAATGTTAAGCAGCAAGGCTTGGACTATAATACGGCAGGCAGCCTTCAGAAGGAACCTGCATTTATATTGTACCTTTCATAATCTCTGGGACACATTACAGACAATGATTTGCCACACAGTATGCTGTTTTAACATAAACAAACACAGAAGCCAATTTGCACACAGATTGGCCCCGCAATTAATTAAATACCCAGACAGTTATTTGGTGTGATTGTTTGAGGGATAAATATTGCCCAAGACATTGAGGAAGAACTTCCCTTTTTTTCTTCGAAATAGTTGATTTAACAGATCCCAATCCACCAAGGCTGTCTCGGTTAATCATCTCAAGAACACGGCATCTCTGACAGTGCAGCCCTCCTTCATTCCTAAGATAGTGAGTGACGATTGCAAACTCACTACCTTATGACATAGGAATGCTACTAGGAAGTCAAAGTCTACACCATGAGTATCTGTTGCTCTGTCAGAAACATAATGGCAAGAGTAGGCCATTCAGCCCTTCAAACCTGCTCCAACATCCTGAATCATCTACCTCAATGTCATATTCCTATATCACCAACACATTTTTGGATACCACAGTAGAGAAAAACACAGTCTGCAAATTTTTTAAATCATTTATCTAATGATAGAGAACTAATTAGATTTTACATAGGTTTCAACGTTTTAATAAGCATGCCCCTGGTATGATGGGACTAAAATATAAAGAGAAGCTGGATGGGTTAGGATTGTATAAGATAGAGTTTAAAAGAATTTGAGAGGGATCTCATAGAAACCTATAAATCCCTAACACGACTAGATAGTGTAGATGCAGGAAGGATGGTCCTGATAACAGGGGAGTCCAGAACCAGGGGTCACAGTCTAAGGATAAGGCCTTAAGTCAGAGATGAAATTTCTTTTCCCCAGAGAGTGGTGAGCCTGTGGAATTCTGAGTCCCAGGTAACTGTTAGAAGCCAAAACATCGAAGACTTTAAGGAAAGATGTATATCTGATGTTTATCAGCAAAGGAATAAAGGAAAGAAAAATTCCAGTTTTTTAAAAACTTGCTATTTGTGAATTCAAAGAAAGCTTGCATTATTGACATGAACCCTCCAAGTGCCACCTAATCATTCACTTCTTCCACCACCTATATACAGCAACATGTACCATTTAAAAGATGCTTTGCAGCAACTCATTAAAACTCCTCTGACAGCACTCACCAAACATGTCACCTCTACCATATAGAAGGATAGAGGCACCAACATCTACAAATTCCTTCCTAGCTGCACACTGTCCTCACTTGGAGCAATAGTGTAGCAGACTCAAAGGGCCAAATGGCCTCTCCTGCTCTTATATTCCATGTTAATATTTTTCATAAATAGGTACTCAATTGTAAACCTCAATCTGGTCCCCCATCTCATTATTTCTAATAAAAACAATCCTAACCTACTCAACCTGTCTTCATAGCTAGCACCTTCCGTACAAGGCAACATCCTTGTAAACCTTCTCTGCACCTACTCCAAAGTGTCCACATCCTTTTGGTAATAAGGCGACCAGAACTGTACACAGTATACATAGTATTCTAACTGTGGCCGAACCAAATTCTTGTACAATTTTAGCAATAACCTGCCAGCTCTTATGATTAATACCCCGTCCGGTGAAGGCAAGCACACCATCTGCCTTCTTGACCACTCTATCCAGCTGTGCATCCACCTTCAGGGTACAATGGACCTGAACTCCCAGATCTCTCTGCTCAACATTTCCCAAGACTCTTCCATTTACAGTATAGTTCGCTCTAGAATTAGACTTTCCAAAATGCATCACCTCACATTTGCCTGGATTGAACTCCATCTGCCACTTCTCCACCCAACTCCCCAGTCTATATTCTCCTGTATTCTTTGACACTCCCCTATGCTTTCTGCTACTCCACCAATCTTCATATCATCTGCAAACTTACTTATCAAACCAACAATGCCCTCTTCCAGATCATTTATGTATATCATGAAGGGTATAGATAGGGTGGATAAAGATAAGCTTTTTCCCAGGGTGAGGGATTCAATAACGAGAGGTCACGTGTTCAAGGTGAAAAGTTTAAGGGGGATACATGCTGAAAATACTTTACACAGAGAGTGGTAGGTGCCTATTCCCAGGGTGAGGGATTCAATAACGAGAGGTCACGTGTTCAAGGTGAAAAGTTTAAGGGGATACATGCTGAAAATACTTTACACAGAGAGTGGTAGGTGCCTAGAAAGCGTTGTCAGCAGATATATTAGAGGCAGGCACGGTAGATTCACTTCAAGGTGCATCTGGACAGATGCAAAATAGATGAGGAGCATGTTTTGAGTCACATGTAGACCAGACCAGATAAGGATGACTAGTAAATCGGAGTGGTTTTTCCAACAATACAGATTCTTAGGAATTGAGCGATACGTTTAGACAGTGGATTTCAATTGGCACAGGTTCGGAGGCCGAAAGGCTTGTTCCTGGGCTGTAAATTTTCTTTCTTCTTTGTTCGAGGTACTGTAAGGAACTGATTATTCAGCACAGGGAAAACATTTTGTACATCCCAGAAACAGGTTATTCATCCCAATGTTTTGCTATGGCAGTTCTTACAGTCTACTTTTGAAAGGTAAATTTATACAGACTGAATAAAACTCTTCTGGACTATATGCAGCTCTAATTAATTATCACAGAAAGTTGATATAGAATACACTTTAAGTCCAAATTGGAAAACTGTTTCTCACAGTATCCATGTGTAAATAGTCTTCTGTTCTTCATCAATGCTCCTGGTTTCCCCCACGGTAATGGAACCAGTGTCCTGAATTGCAAACCCCAAGCCCACTTGAGATTTGCACCTCCCACAGTTCCCAAAGCTGTCTTTATTTTTCATTCATGAAATGTGGACATCACTGGCTATGTCAGCATTTATTACCCATCCCCAAATGACAGTTAAGAGTCAGTCATATTACTGTGGGTTTTGAGTCACATGTAGACCAGACCAGATAAGGATGACTAGTAAATCGGAGTGGTTTTTCCAACAATTGGCAGTGAATTCATGGACATTATTAAACTTTTAATTCCAGATTTTGTTATATGGAATTCAAATTCCACCATCTGCGGTGGCAGGATTTGTACCCAGGTCCCGAGACCATTATCTGGATTAACAGTCCAGCAATAATGTCACTAGGCCATCGTCTCCCCTTCTTTTCAAAGTTGTATTATCCAGTTTTTCAGCTTTGTGGAAGTGCAGTAGCTCTGAGGTGAGAGACGCTCTGAACTTTTTAATAAAAAAGAAAATGAAAAGACATGCAAACTGGAACAGAAATTATCATTACTGGGTTTTAATATCTACATCATGAAATAAAGTATAATTCTAAAAGCATAGAAAATAGGAACAGGAGTGGGCCATCTGGCCCTTCCAGTCTGTTCTATCCTTCAATACAATTATGGCTGATCATTCAACACAGTCCCCATACTCTCTGATTCATTTAGCTCTTAGTCCTATATCTCGTTCCATCTTGAAAATATTAAATGTTTTGGCCTCAACTATTTTCTGGGGCAGAGAGTTCCACAGGCCCACTACTCTCGTGAGTGACAAAATTGCTCCTCATCACAGTCCTGAATGGCCTATCCTGTATCTTTAGACAAGAAACTAAAATCATTAAACATTCATCCTGAAGAACTGATACTTGAAGGAACTGACTGCACTCAAAACATTACAACTTCGGGACAATCTCATTCAGACCAGTTAACAAGACTATCTATGTTCAATGAGCCTTGCTGTTCGATAAATGAGTTGTGTTTTTATAGCTTTAATTCATTATAGATCCTGATGGTTATACAATACGTAACTCTAAGGTTACTTACCAATCAAGTTAGAAGATTATGTTTCAATTTGGCCACGTGACATATAATTCCCACATGGATGTAATTAACGTTTGTTCTTCTTGTGACTATACTTTGCATAGATGTGCACATCCACACACATACTTACACACACATAAGCTCATCTTTACAGGCTCCACACTTACATATAGTTGAACACATATCTCACACCCATATACGTCTGCAATGCACACACACACATAAACTCAACCTTTCACTCTTCTGTATATACAAAAATCAGATAATGCCCTCATCATTCTTATTGAGCATGCATTAATGATTTACTAACCCAGTGTAACCATATCAGGTTCTAATACCAAAACAACTGAAGTAACTGCCTGTAGAACAGGAGAATTTCTGCTCCCGATGCAACAGAAATTGGCACCCAAAAGCGCACTTTAAATTGCACCCTTAGATTACATGTTGAGTTTATGTTCAAATGCATTTGCATTTATCATAATCACATGCAAATAGTGTAATAAGAGTGATTATTTTATGCTTTCCTTCCAATTAAATAATATTCCCTTGATGTACTTACAAATGCTAACCTGGTGCAGTTTTATTAAGACGTGAAATAGGATTCTCACAGAAAATAAGCATTTTGAAAAGGACATAAAACCAGCAGAAACATCTCTATGACTCCCTTTCCCAACCTGCTATCTTTACAGATGCAGGCAGCAATCAATACAGTTGAACATGGTATCCCACCTCCCTCATGCTGATTAAGAATATAGCTGACTAAAAAGACTGGCCACTCTGAGCATGAACAATGCCCTCACGTTTGGCAAAAGTTAATGGTTGTGGTAAGTAATGCATCACTTCAGTAATATCTCTATTTCTAGACACTACTCAGCTCTTTGTCAGCTAGCAGACTGCAGCATGATAAATACAACATTTAGATCTCTAATTTCAATGGCAGTGAAAGGAAAATATTTGGCCTCTGTAAATAAACTCTACTAAATGGAATGATTAATACAAACATGATGAGCTCCAGTATTGAGAATTGATGTGACTAAAAGAAAAAAAAATGAGAAAAACACTAAATATGCTATTTATTGTACATTAAGAGTGCTATATATTTATATATATATATATAGTTTGTATTCAGAATGTCAGTCAATTCTTGCAGAGAAAATTATGCATAACAGATTTCCAAGAACACACAAATATGCATTTAAGCACATTATAGCACTAATTTCTCTCTGGATTACTAATTTCACTCATTTATTTGCTAAATATATTGGATCTGAAAATAAAAATG
The DNA here is from genome assembly GCF_004010195.1 of Chiloscyllium plagiosum. Taxonomy (NCBI): domain Eukaryota; kingdom Metazoa; phylum Chordata; class Chondrichthyes; order Orectolobiformes; family Hemiscylliidae; genus Chiloscyllium; species Chiloscyllium plagiosum. Next base: position 8,592,482 of record NC_057749.1, read on the forward strand.
AGCACTACCAAACTTGCAGCTGGCGTCTGACCCTCTCCCAGATGTAGTTTGTAAATGATCACTGAAGTTTCAAAATTGGCTGTGTCACAAGTGACTAAGGGCAAATTTATTGGCTCAGCTTGAGAAATGGCATCCCTGGGGCAATTGTATTCACAGCCAACCTCTTGTTTCCATGTCACTGGCTGCACACAAACATGACATGGTTCAGCCAAAGCGTTTGGGCGGCCGGTTTCGTGGAGATCACCGTCGTCATTATCAAACCACTTGTTAAAGCAAAGCACTGCGAATGCTGGAGATCTGAAATAAAAGCCGTGAAAGGGCTGAAGAAACCCAGCAGGCCTGGCAGTGCCTGTGGAGAGAGAAACAGCGTTAACATTTCAAATCCTTACTTTGGAACTTAAGAGAGATAGAAAATGTGATTGGTTTTACACCATTGGAGAAAGGGGACAAGATCAGGGTAACACAAACAGAAAATTAGGGTCAGGTTAGAAGGCAGCACATATTAGTGACAAGTTCTCGTGAAACAAAAGCAATGGCAATGGTTGTAATTAAGGAACAAAGTATTGGTCCACTGTTAATGGAGTAGTAGCAGAAATAAAACACTACCATTAAAAGAGACTAATCTTGAAAAGAGAGCTTTTGTAGTTGCAAATAGATAGCAACATTAAAGAATTATGGATATATCATACACATGGGCACACCATTTGTCTGTACATCCATTGTAAATATCATGATTGTATGGTAACGTGCACTCAGGGCTTACTGATATCTGAGTTTGTATAGTGTACCGAGACTTATAAATATGCACACAAGCTTGCCGAATACAATCTAGAATGGAACTGCATAGAAATAGGGACAATTGGCATGTCGCATTCTTGCAGATTCGTTGAATGCACTGTCCAACTTATTCCCAGGCCTCAGTTTTCCCTATAAACCTGCCAATTTGCACAAATGCATACCGTATTCACTTCCTTACCCTCTCCAGGGAGGGTCGCCTTCTCTATAACAGCGCAGATGGAATTAACCTCTAATAAAACAAGCAGAATTCAGTGAAACTCATTGCGTGCAATACAGTATTCTTCACTTTTATTTTACAAAACGGTTTAACCAACAAGGGTATAAGGTGCTCCTTACTTAAGAGAAAGGCTACAATTCTAAAGATTTATCAGGAGAGCGTCCTACTCTGTTACATCCCTTGGCACTGATGCTTAAATGGTCAATAGCAGGATTTTGCTCATATACTATATTCCACTTTGAAAACTCTGTAGGTTAAGATAAGAACCGGGTGTCAATTTAAGCTCAGTAATATCGAAAAGAGTCGAAGCTTTGCACTGTCAATGTTGACAACAATGTACAGAAGTCACGAGCTTTCCATAAATCCTTGCTCTATCACATTCTTATTTGAACACACAATCCTTCCGTTTTATAGTGGAGCAAATAAATCTCTACAGACTGTTTTGAGTTCATTTGAAACAGCAGCCTCTATCTGCTGGGAGACAGGGGATAAACACACAGGCAGGTTTCTGAAAAGGGATAAAATTAAGCAAAGGACATCGCAGAAATCTCTCATTAAAAAAGGAGCTAATTACTTGAATTTGTACAGCAGCTGGGAGCAAGGAAAATCAAAAGAGGCAGCAATGGAGATTGATAAAACTCACAAACTCTAAGGAAGGGCACTCGATGGAAATTAAATGCAATTCTATTCTTTTTTTTTAACCCTTTTTACCCACATGGTGAGATTTGAGGAGGCAATGATAGAGCCTAGTTCCATTCTAAAATAAATTATTAATTAACAAGAGCTGGGCTTCCCTGTTTACTCGGAGTCACGTCCAAAGACATTATGGAGAGACAAAGATAAAAATTAGAACACCCACCTTTCTGGTTAACCAAGCAAATTAAATTGAAAACAAAAACACTAAGAACTGCAGATGCTGGAAACAGAAAGGGCTAGAGAAACTCAGCAAGTCTGGTAGCATCTATGGAGAGAGAAACAGTTAATGTTTCAGGTCGAGTGACCCTTCTTCAGAACTGGACCGAATACATTTCTTGCTAAATCTCTTATCCAGTCTGTGATCTTTGGGAACTTTGCTTCCATGTGGATTTTGAAGTTGCAATAAAATTTCCCTTCTTAAATGTCCTTTTTTCATTATGTGTTCCAAAGACTTCATAATGTTCAGGGACTTAACAATGCATCTTTGTTGTAACATAACATACCCACACAGTAATACTTCTCTTTGTGCATTTTACAAAGTGCTCTATAATTGTATAGATTTGTATGTGTATATAGACCTCTATATATAATTGATATTTTACATCAACCTCTGTTATGGCACATCTCTGGAGCAGGTGGGACTTGACTGGACCTCCTGGCCCAGCAGTAGGATCACTACCACTGTGCCACACTGAGCCCCTGCTGTAATTCCTATTCTATTTCAACCTGTTCGGAGATGGTATCACACACCTCTGGAGCAGGTGGGACTTGAATTCGAGCCACCCAGTCCATAGGTAGGGACACTACTACTGCACCAGACAGAAGAGGTTTTCTTGGCAAATTGATTTTCTTTACAACTTGTTCAGGAATGTTATGACACACACTCCCAGTCCAGCAATAGGGACATTACCACTATACCACAACAGGACCATGATTGTAGTGATTTTCTTCTAACCTGTTTGGACATGGTATGATGTACACTCCCGGTCCAGGGCTGGATACACTACCAGTGTATCATGAGGACCCTCATGGCAAAGTGATATTTTTTAATCTGTTCGGAGATGGTATAACCCACACTCTAGAACAACTTGAATCCAAGCCATCCAGTCCTGGGGTAGGTCCAGTACCATTGCACCACAAGAGATCCCACAAAATGATTTTTTTAACCAGTTAAGACATGATGTAACACACTCCCAGTCCATGAGTGAGGATACTACCACTGTACCACAAGAGGACCCTCAGGGCAATTTCATTTTTAACCTGTTTAGAGATGTTATGACACACACTCCCAATCCAGCAATAGGGACACTACCACTGTACCACAAGAGGAACCTCAGTGCTATATTTTTTAACCTGTTTAGAGATGTTACGACACACAGTCCCAGTCCATGAGTGGGGATACAAGCACTGTATCACACAGACCCTCAGGGCAATTTCATTTTTAACCTGTTTAGAGATGTTATGACACACACTCCCAGTCCAGAGGTGCGGATACTGTCATTGTACTACAAGAGGACCCTCAGTGATATATTTTTTAACCTGTTTAGAGATGGTATGACACACTCCCCTGGTCCGGGGTAGGGACACTACCACTTGTGTCCTGCGGTCTGTGAGTTACTGCTGGGGGTTCAGGAGGTAAGTATAGTTGGGGAAGGGAGGGGTCTCACTGGGCTGTTCCCCTTTGCTGAGCTTCGGGACCATCTCGGGCGACGCTCCGCCGCCACTGTCGCTTCCCCGGCAGCGGCGCTTGACGCCCCGGCTGGCCGGGCTGAACCCTGGCTCCTCCTGCCCGGCCCGGGCAGCACCGGCGGCACCGGGCTCCGGCCACAGCGGGGGAGCGGAGTCCGGGGGCTGGTAGCCGGCTTCGGCGGGGTCCAGGGGCTCCTTGGACAGCAGGATGCAGACGGACGGAACGGTCTTGAGCAGGGTGAGGGCTGCCCCGCTGCCGGCGGTGCTGCTCTGCCAGGTCTCCCGCAGGCTCCTCGGGCGGAGCTTGGTGATCTGGTGCAACCCTCCCAGCCTGCGCTTCATAATCTCGGCGCAGGTGATGGTCTTGGTGACCGCCCGGCCCGAACCGCTGAATACTATCCTCCGCGTGCCCTCCAGCTCCATGCGGGCCAGCGCGAAGCCCATCAGGTTGCGGATCTTGCTGCCCTCCTTCACCCGCATCTCCACCGTGTCCGCCGGCAGGTCAGCGAAAGGCAGCGGGCTCTCCTCCTCCGTCCGCCCGATCTTCCGATAGTTCGCCATCTCGCCGCTCCCCTGCATCTCCCCTTTCCAAATGCAACCTCAAACGATGCACCAGCCCCCTGCCATATCACCCATACCAAACCCCCAAAGCGTCCGCTCTTGTTCCCTCTTTTGGTTTGGAGTCAGTGCTGCAATAAAACCACCATCCGAAGTCCTTTTTTATTTGCAAAAAAAAAATCTTTCCTTTGCAGCAATTTTCTTCTCTCGTTGTTCCTTCACAAAACCGGGCAGCGTACTTTCAATTTCCTCCTTTGCAAAAACGGAAGGGCATACTTGTCGGCGTTTTGCAAAACTAGGCAAGCTTGTTTGATTTTTCTTCTCTGCAAAAAGCTGACAGACTTTTATTTGCCGGTATTTTGCAGAACTGCAAGGCTGCTCCTTTTGCAAAACCGGGCAACTTCCTACTGTTTCCCTCCTGGGGAAAAGTCGCTGATGCTCTGCAAAGCTGCAAGGCTGTTGCTTTGCAAAACTGGGTAAAAGTCCTTACGGTTTTCCTCCTGCTGAAAAGGTGAAAGACTTTTTGGTGTTTTGCAAAACTGGGCGAGGTTGTTTCATTTTCCTCCTTTGCAAAATCTGACGGGTTTTGTCGTTCATGTTTTGCAAAACTGGGCAAAATTGTTCCTTTGCAAAACTGGGTAAAGTCCCATTTTCCTCTTGTGCAAAAGCTGGTTTTTTTTCTATCGGTGTTTCGCAAAACTGGGTAGGGTTGTCTTATTTTCCTCCTTTGCAAAATTCAGCGAAGTCCTTTTATTTTCCTTCCTGTGCAAAAACTGACAAAAGCTCTTCCTTCACGTCGCTGTTTTTGCGAAACTGGGCAAAGTTGTTCCTCCGTCCCCGAGGCAGTCTTATCCTGTTCTTCTGCAAAACTGAGCGAAGTCGTTTTTCTCTGCACAATAAAAATTGGCAGTTTATTTTTGTCGTTGTTCTGCAAAGCTGGGCAACGTTTTCAAGCAAAGGACAAAGTGGGCGAGATTGGTTTCATGCTGCAGGACAAGCGGGCTGTTTTCTCATCCTGCTGCACGCTACAGCGTCGGATCGAAACGAGCTCCCCGTGTTTTTGTGTTTTGTACTTTTGCACCGGCTCCCTCCAACAAGCTGTGACCCATCACTTAACTTCCTTCACCCCTCCCCCGCGAACCTCGGCTGCTCCTACCAACTCATTCCTCAACACAATCCTTGGAAGCCGACCCGGGAGTTCTCCAGCACGGGGCAGTACTTCCCCATTTATCGAAGCGCCGTCTTATGTGTTTCAACCATGTCCCGAGCTCATCTTCAATTGCAAAGAGGGAGAGGGCAGAAAACAAAAATAAGCTGCTTCTCCGCTGGTTCCAAGGTAGAAGCTGTCTGCAGCATCTGCACTGAACAGAGAACAGTCAGTGCCTCTGTCTCCCTCTCAGTCGCTGTGACTCGAGGTGCTCATTCAAAGCGATTGGATCTGTCATTCATTTAACCCCTTCAGCACCAAGCCCTTCCCCTCAGCCTGTGCCCCAGACTGGCAGAGACAGACAAGTATTTACTCCGCAGGGGAGGCTGTTCTGCCCCTCGAGTGTGTGCTCGCTGAGTGAAATGAGCCTTTCCAGCTGAATTCCAGTTCTAGCATCTCCAATTTTTCTTTAAATGAGGGCTTCTGCCTCAGCCACTCCTTCAGACAGCCAGTTCCAGATTCCTACCACTCTCAGGGTGAAAAACGTACTGAAACGCAGGAGGCTGAAGGGTGACCTTATACAGTTTTATAAAATAATGAGGGGCATGAATAGGGTGAATAGCCAAGGTCTTTCGCCCGGCATAGGGGCGTTCAAAATGAAAGGGCATATGAGAGGGAAAAGACATAAAAGGGACCAGAGGGGCAACTTTCTCACACAGAGGGTGGTGCGTGTACAGAATGACCTCCCAGAGGAAGTGACAGAGGCAGGTACAATTACAGCATTTAAAACACATTTGGATAGGTACACAAATAGGAAGGGCTTAGAGCAGGGGTGGGCAATTAATTCTTCCAAGGGGCCGCTTGAGAAACCTGAGTTGTGTTGGAGGGCCAAACCAACAATAAGTTGAACATATTTCTGCTCGGTATTAATTTTCTCCCATTGTAAAAAGTACTAAATTATATAGTTTTGCACTGAAACTTATAATCAAAAGAATAAGGATATTCTGTTACAATAAAGATATGAAATTGTGGAGTAGGTCAAATATAGAAGAAATAAACAGTAAAAACAATAATTTCAGTATTTCATTTTATTTTTAACATGTTAATCTCACAAACCAATAATGAAAAGTTGTTTCATTATTGTTCAGTATTACAAACAACAAACAACTCTATACAAAAAGCAGTAAGTGCTTTTGATGTTTTTCAGTTCATTTTATTTGTTTAGTGAGAAAACTCCAGTCTGTTTTGGGCTTGAACAAGTGCACTGTAATCTGGTTGAATGTCTGAGGTGGATATGCGAAGTTCAGCTGAGAGGTGATCATCAGTGATAGAGGATCTGTATTTGGATTTGTTGAACTTCATCACAGAATGTCTAGGTAGATCCAAAGAGGACTAGAATCTTCTGAGCATGCCTCCTTTTGTGGAAAGTTTTCCTCTTTGAGGGAAGAGTAAAAATCAAGCAGTGAGACTGACCTAAAGTACTCTGCCAGAAGTGTGTCAGACTGCAGGTCAATGAGTTCAAGCTGAACATCACTAGGTGCATTCTCACATTGCATGTAAATGGGTAAAAAATCATGTGCATTTCATTCTCAACCGTTTTAAAGTCTTGAAATCGCCTTAAAAGTTCACCATGCAGTGCCTCTAACATAGATGAGTACCTGTGGAGGTGATCAGCTGAAGGTGCGGCTTCCTTCAGT